>NC_133324.1:610096978-610234478 GCF_042186555.1 Aquarana catesbeiana | reverse complement strand
AACTTGATTTTAAAAAACCAAAAAAAATAAAAAACTTGATTTTAAAAAACCAAAAAAAATAAAAAACTTGATTTTAAAAAACCAAAAAAATTAAAAAACTTGATTTTAAAAAACCAAAAAAATTAAAAAACTTGATTTTAAAAAACCAAAAAAAATTAATATACAAACTTTATTAAAAAAAAATAATAAAAACAAAAATAACTTGATAAAAAAAAAAACATAAACAAAAAAATTGCTTTAAAAAAAAAAAAAAAAAAAACAAAACTTGATTTTCCCAAAACAAAAAAAAAAGCCTGTTTGTGAAAATCAAAAAGCCAAAAATATTTTTTTGTGGATTAGGTATAAATATTTAGATATAATTATATTTTGCTACATTATTAAGATATCATTCTATTTTTGTCTATGAACATTTTATACTAAATGCAGAACGGAATGCATAACAACCATTAATAAAAACATCTCCTTATAGGAATTAAATAAATGTGTGGTTTGTTATTTCAAGGCTCAGTATCATTTTAGTTATAATTGTAAAAAAGTTGTTTACAGTGGCAATGGAGCTTATTTAGACATTTAAAATTACAATACAGTTGGCACTACAACTGCTCGACCATAACCTAGGAGACAGCCCAAAAGAAAGGCAAGCAATAAATATAATGCAAGATTTCATCAATAATTTTTTTATTGTCAAAAATTATATATCCTGGCCCATTGCAATGGCCCCCCTACCCATAAAATAATTAACATATTGCTGTCTAACTTGACGGGCACTTTGGGGGGCCAAGCCAGTACGGACAGTATCCAGGCCTGTAAGGTTGGCTTCTATTTGTCCGGCCTCAGGCCCAACTGTGCCTATATAATTTGGAGAATGCTTATTTAAAAAGTTGTGCAGAATGCAGCACGATAAAACGATAAAATTAAGTTTGTATTCCGCCAAATTAATGGCTGTTTGAAACAGGCGGAACCGGCTGGCCAGAATTCCAAACGCATTCTCAACCACTCTTCTAGCTCTGGCCAGCCGGTAATTAAAAACCCTCCTCTCCGGGGTGAGGGTTCTTTGGGGGAATGGCCTCATGAGGTGCTTGCTGAGAGCGAAGGCTTCATCGGCAATGAAGACAAAGGGGAGTCCTTCCACGTTATCCTCATCAGGTGGCAATCCCAGGCCACCACTCTGGAGACGCTGGCAGAACTCCGTCTGGGCAAATACTCCTCCATCCGACATCCGGCCATTCTTCCCCACGTCCACATATAAAAAATCATAGTGTGCCGACACCACCGCCATTAAAACAATACTGTGGAACCCCTTATAATTAAAATAATATGACCCCGAATGGGGTGGTGGCACAATGTGGACATGTTTCCCATCTATAGCCCCTCCACAATTGGGAAAGTCCCAACGGCTGGCAAAATGGGATGCCACAGTCTGCCATTCCTGTGGCGTTGAAGGAAACTGGGAAATCAAACAAGAAAACCAAAATCAATTAATTTGGAAGCTAACATTGCAAGAAAATTAGACAATTAAAAACATTATTCCCCAGCATCAGTATAACATTCAATAATTTAATTGTTCTGGAATAACTAATATGGAAAGGCACACTTATCAGATTGCTCACCCCCTCTGATGGAACATTGATTACATTTTAGGGGGTTGTAAAATCCCTAAAAAAAATTACTTTTAGGACACGCAGGAATTTAGGGACTAAAAAGGCTACAAGACTGCAGTTGTCGCACTCTGCAGGTGCAGTTGCTAACCAGCTTACAGTAAATGAGGTAATGTAAAAAGGCATTCATGTTGCAAGGAGTACACAATCACATGCAAGGGCAATTAATGAAAACACTTTGAGGCTTGCATATGATTTGATGATGGAAATCAGCAGAGCTTCTGCTCATTTACTAAAGCACTGGAACAAATGCACTTGTAGAGTGCACATGCATTTTGCAAAGTCCAACATATATTTGCTTTAGACAAATCAACACCACAGAACATTCCAGCAAATTTTAACGAGGGTGGGGGTGGGGGGGTTGTGAAATCTAGATAATTGCTCATTAGCAGCACACTATTTGGAGTGAGTTTAGGTGGTGGTGGGGGGGTTGTGAAATCTAGATAATTGCTCATTAGCAGCACACTATTTGGAGTGAGTTTAGGTGGGGGGGGGGGTTGTGAAATCTAGATAATTGCTCATTAGCAGCACACTATTTGGAGTGAGTTTAGGTGGGGGGGGGTGGGGGGGTTGTGAAATCTAGATAATTGCTCATTAGCAGCACACTATTTGGAGTGAGTTTAGGTGGGGGGGGGGGTGGGGGGGTTGTGAAATCTAGATAATTGCTCATTAGCAGCACACTATTTGGAGTGAGTTTAGGTGGTGGGGGGGGGGTGGGGGGGTTGTGAAATCTAGATAATTGCTCATTAGCAGCACACTATTTGGAGTGAGTTTAGGTGGTGGGGGGGGGGGGTGGGGGGGTTGTGAAATCTAGATAATTGCTCATTAGCAGCACACTATTTGGAGTGAGTTTAGGTGGTGGGGGGGGGGGGTGGGGGGGTTGTGAAATCTAGATAATTGCTCATTAGCAGCACACTATTTGGAGTGAGTTTAGGTGGTGGGGGGGTTGTGAAATCTAGATAATTGCTCATTAGCAGCACACTATTTGGAGTGAGTTTAGGTGGTGGGGGGGGGGTGGTGGGGTTGTGAAATCTAGATAATTGCTCATTAGCAGCACACTATTTGGAGTGAGTTTAGGTGGTGGGGTGGGGGGGGGGGGGGTTGTGAAATCTAGATAATTGCTCATTAGCAGCACACTAAATACACTCAAACAAAATACATTCCAAATGAGTAGACTAGGTGGATATGTTCCCATCACTTCATGCTGGGAAGGTTATTGAAGGAAAATATACATGCATGACAAAAAATAACAGTAAAAAATTCCAGCATGTGTGAGGATAAAAAGGGGACATTCACACTATATTGCAATGATGGTAAGTAGTGTTTGAAGCAAGAAATACATCACATTATCAAAGATTACATAAAAGAACATGTGATGCTAATAAAAGAAAAATATCTTACCTTAATATAGTCCTTCTGCAGGACCTGTATGATGGCAGAACAGGTCTCTGGGATAATGATCCCCAGAGCCTGGGGGGAGATGCCTGTCGAGAACTTAAGGTCCTGCAGGCTTCTCCCTGTGGCCAAATACCGCAAGGTAGCGACCAGCCTCTGCTCCGGAGTGATGGCTTGCCTCATGCAGGTATCCTGCCTGCTGATATAGGGGGTCAGCAAAGCCAACAAACGGTCAAAAACGGGGTCCGTCATCCGGAGAAAGTTCCTGAAATCCTCAGGATTATTCTCACGGATCTCACGGAGCAAAGGCATGTGACAGAACTGGTCACGCTGAAGCAACCAATTCTTGGTCCATGAACTCCTCCTCGCCCTGTTCATGGACTGGTCTTGGGCTGAAGAATAAACTACAGCACCAAGCACATACAATGCACGAGCTCTACGACGAGTACGTACAGGTAACATGGCTTCAAAACGGTCGGCTGGTCAGAACGCACTAAACAGAACGCACTGAAGAACAGCAAGGCCTGTGAAGAACGACCTGAAAATCAGGAACGAGCGGCCAATAAAACAAAGATTTCTCAATGCCAACTGACCAAACGCACTGAAAAGCAGATACAAACCTCACAAGCACAGACTGAACAACAGTTAAAACGAACTGAAAAATACGAGTCTCACAAGCGCGAATCGTCTCTCACCAAACTTCTACTAACACGAGATAAACACGAGATTAGCAGAAGGAGCCCAAAGGGTGTCGTACGGGCTATTGAACTTCCGTTTTATAGTCTCGTCGGACTTGGTGTACGTCACCGCGTACTAGGCTGTCGTACTTTTGTGTGGTCGTGTGTGTGCAAGTCCGTTCGTAAGAAAGTCTGCCGCAAGTCCGCCGAAGGTACGTCGGAAGTCTGTCGGACAGGCTGTCGGACTTTTGTAGACGAAAAGTCCGACCGTGTGTACGCGGCATTAGATGTGATGGCTGCATTAGTTCTTTCCTTTATTTTCTCCTAGCGATCCTGTTTTTCAACAGAACAGGCTGTCCTGATCATGTCCCAATAATGAGAGATTTTCAGCTGCAATCCGCTAGGTTATATAGGTTTTGTTTTTTCTGGGGGTATCTATGTAATTATATGCACATAGTACATAGTAATATACAGGGCTTTTTTTCTTGGAGAATGGGTGCAGGAACTCCCCCGTCTGAGTCACCCCTTGTCTCTGCCCCCTACCCACCTCTGACCACCGTCCCTTGATTCCACCCCCTACCCACCTACCAGTACTGCCTCTTTTAGAGAATACAGAATAGGGTTGCCACCTTTTCTTCAAGTTAAACCTGAACATTTTTGTGGCACACAGCAATTTTTTTATAGTATAAACTATACATATATTTTGCTATTAAATAACATTTCCAATCATATGAAGTTAATAACAAGAGTACCCCTTTTTACATCTGAACTCGCAGAGTTCCCTTTCACTGTAAGGGGGGACTCTGCAGACTCTGATGTAAGGGAGAACTCTGGGGCCTCTAACATAAGGGATGCTCTGGGAACCCTGATTTAATGGGGAACACTGAGCACTCTGATGTACGGAGAAGACTCTGATGTAAGGGGAAACACTGTGGCCTCCGGTGTAAAGGGGAACTCTGAGAACTCTGAATTACGTTAGTATATTCACTCAGATGCAGGAGAGAGAAGGTGGGAGACTTCAATCACAGACAGGGATGGATGGTGAGCTCACTCACCCTTTGGCAGTCAACACCTCTCATCCAGATGTATCTGAGGCTACTGGACTTCAAATTTCCAGCCCCGACTTTTCTTTTCTGAGGTACAGCATCAGGGATTGGAGTGTGGGCAAACACAGAGGGGTAGGGGTGGAAGGAAGAGGTGCAGATTGAGCCCTCTCTCCTCTCTCCCGTCTGTGTTTGGGGGGGTTTGTTAGCTGGCTTTGGGCAGTGTGAAAGAGTGTAACAAACACTCTAAGCTTAGGGAACTGCAGCCAGCAACCCTGCTGGGAAGCCATACTCCAGTCTAAATAATGTGTCCGGGTTTCAGGCAGTCTGAAACCCGGACACATGATTCCAAACCCGAACTGTCCGGGTGAATCCTGGACAGGTGGCAACCCTAATACAGAACCAAGTATCATTTTGTGGTGCTAAATGATTTGTATGGAACATGTTAATGATAAAAAGAAAAGCAGTAAAATAGATCCCCTGCAGCCAGCACCAATAGAATCCCAGCAATAGATCCCCACACAACAATAGACTCCCCCCAGCAACAATGGACTCCACCCCAACAACAATAGATTCCCTGCAGCAACAGTGAACCACCCACGACAAAATATCACACCCAGTAACAAAATATCCACCCAAGCAACATTAGACCTTCCCCCAGCAGCAACAACAGATCTCCCAGCAGCCAGCATCAATAGATCCTCCAGCAGCCATTAAAAATAGACCTCTTCCTCAACAGTAGATTCCTTCCAGCAACATAAGACCCCCCAGCAACAATAGATTCCCCGTCAGCAACAATAGACCCTCACACAAAATCAGATCCCTATCAGTGACAATAGATCCCCCGGCAGCCAACATCAATAGACCCTCCAGCATACCCCACACCCCATGCTATTACATACATTCAGTGCCGGAGGTGCCGGAACTGCGTTCCCCTGCGTTCCCGCTGAAAAAAAGCCCTGGTAATATGTAATTTTTAGTGTAGCCCTTGTGTTACTGTATTTAAGGATATATTTTTTATTCACTATTTGGATGTACTAAATATTATTCACTTTTAGGGTAGCCCTTGTGCTACTGACATTTGGGATATTATTCACTATTTATACTTTTTTATTTATATCATGACCCTTCATTATTACACACCTTTTTAGGCACTGGGTTTAGATTATCAGGTATATAATATATGATATAAGGGTTGAGGCTGGTGGTGATTGTACACATAGTGTTCAGTCCCTAGTATACCCCTGTCACAGTCCCTCATCCCCTATTACACTGGCAATGCCCTTTGTATATAGGTAAGCGCCATATACCCCTTATCTCTGTATTTTGGTATTGTCTAGAGCTCTCCATTTGGGGAACCCTATCAGGGGAGCCAGCTACCTTTATATTTGAACTTTATTTATTTTCTCCTAAGCGCGGCTTCTCTCTTTATATATACATTATGGTGTTGGTTCATTGTTATTGTTGAGGATCTACATTGCTGGATAATGTCATTGACAATGAACTTACGTTGGGGGGCATTGTTTACTTTTTTTGGAAGCCCTTGTTACAATAGGGGCCTAGGGGCCCCTAGCAAAATGAGTAAAAAGGAACATTAGTACCCCTAATTACTCATTCCTAACCCCGCCCCCCCACCAAAAAAAAAAAAAAAAAAAGGTTAAAAGTAAAAAAAACGCCAACACCATGAAAAATTCCTTTATGTAAAAAAATTTAGAAAAATAAACAATGTTCTCTGATGTAAATCCAATGTCAGTCACATCCGTGAAGCCATGGAGGTATCTCTGATTAATCTGTTACTTACCCTCCCAGCCTCAAACACACAGTCTTTGAGAGAGCATCTTTCTAATAGAGGAAGGAATCAGAATATGCTGCTTGAAAACCATGGGTTCCAAGCTAAAGATATCATTGATTATAAATGCCCACCAGCAAATTATGCCTATTATAAAGTAACAAATATAATAGCTTTGTAGGGTAAAAAAATAAATCTTTCAAATGAGACATGACTCACATCCCCTGCCTATCATGTCATTAATCATGTTCAAATGTTCTAAAGAGTAAAATACCTAAAGGAAAATGAGAATGAAAAATAACACATGCTTGAATAAAGGCAACATTAACCACTATAGCCCCGGAAGGTTTTACCCCCTTCATGACCAGGCCATTTTTTTGCGATGTGGGACTGCTTTACTTTAACTGACAACTGTGCGGTCGTGTGTCGCTGTACCCAAATAAATGTATGTCTATACTATTTTTATAATATCAGGCTACATTTCCCAGTGCATAGGCTGTAGGTGACATGATGGTGCTTGGAGAGGGGATAAGTACATTTTTTGCTTAAAAATATAATGCCATTTGGTAATGGTGACAGGTGTCCTACTGAGAAATTGTATGGCATTTGTCGCTTTCTCACAGTTCATGCAGGGTATTGTAATGAATTGGTGGAAAGTGCAGCCATACAATCATAGGAAATAAAGAATCTTAAGTACATTAAAAAAAAAGAAGCTTTAATGCTTTTGGGACAGGTTAAACCACTTCAGCCCCAGAAGATTTGTCTGCTCAATGACCAGGCCATTTTTTGCGATACAGCACTGCGCTGCTTTAACTGACAATTGCGCAGTCGTGCGACTTTGTACCCAAACAAAATTGATGTCCTTTTTTTCCCCACAAATAGAGCTTTCTTTTGGTGGTATTTGATTACCTCGGTTTTCATTTTTTGCGCTATAAACAAAGAGCTAAAATTTTGAAAAAGAAAACCCGGAAAATTTCCTTTCAAATACTTACCGTAATTTTCCTTTCCTGATAGACTCCATTGCAGCATACGTGTGGGTTAACCCCGCCTTCACTCCTCTCCTATAGGACCCCCTCCCATAAATCTTTGCTCTAAGCCAACGGCCGTGTTCCGTAACTAGCCTACTCCAGACATTTGAGAGAGAAATCCTGCTGCCATGGAGTCAATAAGAATAGGAAAATTACGGTTAAGTATTTGATAGGAAATTTTCAGTTTTCCTGACAGACTCCTCGGCAGCATACGTGTGGTAAATAACTCGCCGTACACACCCAGGTGGGCAAAATGTTGAGAAAAGAAAGTTTAACTGACAGTACTTGTAAACCAAAATTAACTGAAGATAGGGCAGCTGGTTCAACACAGTAATGGGACAAAAACATGTTCACGGACGACAAGGAAGCTGCCCTGCAAATTACTTCGGGAGCTACTTGACACAAAGCTGCCCAAGATGTAGACCCACTCCTGGTCGGGTGAGCAGACACTTCCTCCAAAGAATTCCATGGCTCTGTGAGCCTATTGGATGACCTAGGCAATCTGTGTTTGATGTGATGTAAGTAAAGACAGCACAAGCCATTACTGTACAGAAGTGAGTACAACAGAGATGCACGATAGAGTTGCATTTAAAGAAACATAACATCTATGACAATCCACCCTGGATGAGGCACATTTCTCTGTCCTTTCTGGCAAAAGAATGAACAGACGTTCTGAAGCCTGAAGGAAGCTGTAGCTTGTAGACATGACTTTACAATATCTGAGGGATTCCTAAAATTGAAGGGAGGCACTGCTGGAAGTCAAATCAGGATTCCCTGTTTACTAGACATGCGCTTTAACCAACTAAGCCACAGCGCATTTTCTCCCACGCAAGTTAGAACTCTAAGTTTGGCGGAACAATTTTTTGGCTCCCACGAAGACTGATGCACCCTTGGGAATTGAGTCAAGCGTAGGTAACAGCACCACTTGACTGGAAAGATCGTAAGAAAGTTCTCCATGAACAGTGGACCAATCTCTAAGGCTTTTTATCCCAACGTGATAACCGGGAAAAGGCGAACTTGACAGAGAGGCCTTAGACAGCCCTAGAACATACTCCAATTCCCAAGGGGAAGTTGAGAACAAGAACACCATTGGAAAACCTCTGCTTACTCCGAAGTCTGAGCCTAGCTGCTTCCTTGAAGAATTGTTGGACAGGAAAGATGCCTAGACGGGAAAACACCTGTGAAGGCCAATAAAGCTGACTATCGAACTCTATATTGAACTGAGCCTTGAGGCCCACCAGAGCCCGTATGGGCTACAGGTGTCTCCTTGCCAGATTCAGAAGCCAGCGGAATTTGAGGACCATAGAAAAGACCTGAGCTCCGGGCTCCAGCAGCTGCCCTTTGTTTTGGGACAGTAGGACAAGGACATCCACGTAACTAGGCAGGCATATGCTCCTTGTTTTGATAAAGACTATAACATCCAATAAGACACTGAAAACACACAGGGTGATGTTGAAAGCCCGAATGGCTGGAGCTGGAGATGGTCTTGACCTACAGTGAACTGAAGGAACTTGCAGAAGTCTTCTATAGGAACTATAGGAACTCGTCCTCTTTAGGCTGCTTCCTGGTCAGCATACCGTTCTGCAGGGGTCCGTTTGAAGGCTCACAGGATCCGGTGCGTGTGCTGCCTGGTCCAGTGTTGGAATTTTGACCGGGAGAAGGAATGGTGCAGGATACTGACAGGGAGCTCTGTGAGACACGTCCGCTCACATGCCACTCTAGGCCACGCCCCGACTGATAGAATTTAAGCAAATTTGGAACTTCCGGTCCTCCCCTAGATTTTGGCATGTATAAGGTTTGCTTGTTCACCCTACGTCTTTCTCACCCCATATGAATCTTAATAATTTTTTTTTTTTTTTAATGTTTTAAGGTCAATAGGAGAAATCTCAATGGAGAGTTCTGAACAAATATAAGATTTTAAGGAGAATATTATAAGGTCCCTAAAGAAGGAGTCAAGTGTATGCCTAAAAATGGAAGAGTGTCTGGTTTCCACGTAGATTGAAAATACCTCTACACATTTCAGAGAGTTTGAGCTTCTAAGAATACATAGTTACTGTACATAGTTACATAGTTAGTCAGGTTGAAAAAAGACACAAGTCCATCCAGTTCAACCATAAAAAAATAAATAAAAAATATGGTACAATCCAATATACCCAATTCTATACCCACAGTTGATCCAGAGGAAGGCAAAAAACCCCAGCAGAGCATGCTCCAGTTTGCTACAGCAGGCGAAAAAATTCCTTCCTGATCCCCCAAGAGGCAATCGGATTTTCCCTGGATCAACTTTACCTATAAATTTTAGTACCCAGTTATATTATGTACATTTAGGAAAGTATCCAGTCCTTTCTTAAAGCAATCTACTGAGCTGGCCAAAACTACCTCTGGCAAGAGTCTATTCCACATTTTCACAGCTCTTACTGTGAAGAAACCTTTCCGTATTTGGAGATGAAATCTCTTTTCCTCTAGACGTAAAGAGTGCCTCCGTGTCCTCTGTGTTGACCGTAAAGAGAATAACTCAACACCAAGTTCACTATATGGACCCCTTATATATTTGAACATGCTGATCATATCCCCCCTTATTCTCCTCTTCTCAAGAGTGAATAAATTCAGTTCCTCTAATCTTTCCTCATAGCTGAGCTCCTCCATGCCTCTTATCAGTTTGGTTGCCCTTCTCTGCACTTTCTCCAGTTCCCCGATATCCTTTTTGAGAACTGGTGCCTGAACTGCATATTCCAGATGAGGTCTTACTAATGATTTGAACAGGGGCAAAATTATATCTCTCTCTCTGGAGTCCATACCTCTCTTAATACAAGAAAGGACTTTGCTCACTTTGGAAACCGCAGATTGGCATTGCATGCTATTATTGAGCTTATGATCTACCAAAACCCCCAGATCCTTCTCCACTATGGATTCCCCCAGTTGTACTCCCCCTAGCATGTATGATACATGAACATTCTTAGCCCCATGTGCATAACTTTACATTTCTCAACATTAAACCTCATCTGACACATAGTCGCCCAATTAGACAGTGCATTGGGGTCGGCTTGTAAATTAGAGACATCCTGTAAGGACATTATTCCACTGCATAGCTTGGTGTCATCTGCAAAGACAGAAATGTTACTTTTGATCCCAGACCCAATATCATTTATAAAGATATTAAAAAGTAAGGGTCCCAGCACTGAACCTTGGTGTACACCACTGATAACCTTAGACCATTCAGAGTAAGAATCATTAACCACTACTCTCTGAATTCTGTCTTTTAGCCAGTTTTCTATCCATTTACAAACTGATATTTCCAAGCCTGTACACTTTACCTTACACATGAGCCGTGTGTGCGGAACTGTATCGAACGCTTTTGCAAAATCCAAGTATACCACGTCCACAGCCACCCCTCTGTCCAAGGTTTTACTTACCTCCTCATAAAAAGAAATCAGGTTTGTCTGACAACGTCTGTCTTTCATGAATGCATGCTGTCTGTTGCTTAAAATGATTTTTTCCAGCAAGAAGCCGTCTATGTTGTCTTTCATTAAACGCTCCAGTATCTTCCCGACTATAGAAGTTAAGCTAACAGGTCTATAGTTACTTGGTAAAGACTTTTAAATATAGGCACCATGTTCGCCCTGCGCCAATCCAGTGGTACTATTCCCGTCATTAATGAGTCCCTAAAAATTAGATACAATGGCTTTGAAATTACAGAGCTCAATTCTTTTAGGATCCGTGGGTGGATGCCATCAGGTCCAGGTGCTTTATACACCTTTATTCTGTCTAAATATTTCTGGACCATATCACTTTTGAGCCATTGTGGATCATTCGGGGCTGTGTCAATACCACCCCCATTATGGACATGAGCTCCCCCATGCTCTTTTGTATACACCGAGTTGAAGAAAGTATTTAATAAATTAGCCTTCTCTTTGTCCCCAGTCACCCACTCTAGATTATTTTGTAAAGGGCCTACATGCTCAGACCTGACCTTTTTACTATTAATATATTTGAAGAATTTTTGGGGGTTTGTCCTACTATCTTTTGCAATCTGTCGTTCATATTGAATTTTTGCATCCTTGATTTCCTTTTTACATATTCTGTTAAATTCTTTGTAACATTTTAGCAACACTAGTGTTCCTTCATTTTTATATTTTTTAAAAGCTCTTTTCTTATTGTTTATAACTTTTTTTAACTTTGACCGTGAGCCACATAGGAATTGTTTCAATGCTTCAAATAGATTTGGGGTGGATACTATAGGAGAGGATAGCAACATGAGGATATCATGAGGGAATAATCTGAGAACAAAGCACATTTGTGCTCTTGACCCCACATACAGGAATGAGTGGATTTCCAACTTTTCTTCAAACAAATTTGTGCTATTCTTAAAGCGGGGGTTCACCCACACCGCCAAAAAAAAAAAATATTAAAAGCCAGCAGCTACAAATACTGCAGCTGCTGACTTTTAATACATGCCCACTCACCTGTCCCAGGGTCCAGCGATGTCGGCAGGGGACGCCGAGAACCCGCTCGGTTCTCGGCAGCTGCCGCCGCCATCCTAGGTGTGGGAATCAGGAAGTGAAGCGTTGCGGCTTCACTTCCCGGTTCCCTACTGCGCATGCGTGAGTCGCGCTGCGCGTCCCTAGTGATCCCCGCTCTCTCCTGGGAGCTGTGTGTTCCCAGCTGACAGCCCGGTCGGGAAGGGAAGAGGCATAGACTCCCATGGGAGTCTATGCTGGAAGTGGGTGCAAATACCTGTCTTAGACAGGTATCTGCACCCCCCTCCCCCCTGAAAGGTGCCAAATGTGACACCAGAGGGGGGGAGGGTTCAGAAAAGCGGAAGTTCCATTTTTGTGTGGAACCCCGCTTTAAACTGGTCACAGATTACTAATTTTTTTCGATTAGCCAGTGGGCTGAAAGAAAAAATAGGATTTTTATAACAGCTTACCTGTAAAATCCTTTTCTTTTGAAGCACATCACGGGACACAGAGCCATAGTAATTACTATGTGGGTTATAGTCCACCTTCAGGTGCTGGACACTGGCACACCCTAAACAGGAAGTCGCCTTCCTATATAACCCCTCCCACTACTGGGAGTATCTCAGTTTTGTAGCAAAGCAATACACGTTTATACTAGAAAGAGGGGCGGGACCTCTGTGTCCCCTAATGTACTTTAAAAAAAAGGATTTTACAGGTACTGTAAGCTGTTATAAAAATCCTATTTTCTTTAATCGTACATCACAGGACACAGAGCCATAGTAATTACTATGTGGGATGTCCCAGAGCAATGCCAACTGAGGGGAGGGAGACACAACCAAATGACACCATGAGATCAGAGGATTTATACTGCTGCCTGCAGTACACTGTGCCCAAGGGCGACATCCTCATGTCTTTTTACATCCACCAGATAGAACCTGGTAAATGTTTGGATTGAAGACCAAGTTGCAGCCTTGCAGAATTGAGCCATGGAGGCTTGGTGATGCACTGCCCACGAAGCACTAACAGCCCTAGAGGAGTGCGCTTTGATTTGAGAAGGTCGAACTACCTCTTTAAACCATAAGCTTGAATGATTACTTGTCGAATCCATTTAGAAATAGTAGATTTTGATGCTGCCTGTCCTCTTTTAGGACCTTCAGGCAACATGAACAAAACATCTGTTTTCCGAATCTGAGCAGTCGCCTTTAAGTAGACTTTGACTGCTCTCACCACATCAAGAGAATGTAGTGATTTTTCTTCCATAGAACAGGGTTCTGGAAAAATGAAGGTAGAACAATATCCTGGTTTAGATAAAAACCTGATATTACCTTTGGTAAAAAAGTTAGGATGAGGACGCAATACTACCTATCCTTGTGAACAATAAAATATGGCTCTTTACAAGAAAGAGCAGCCAATTCTGATACCCTTCTTGCAGCAGATATGGCTACCAGAAAAAATAGTTTCCTTGTCAAAAAAAGGACCAAGGGAATATGTCGTATCGGCCCAAAAAAAGGATGTTTTGTAATACTGACAAAACTAAATTCAAGTCCCAAGGGTTCAGGGGTTACCTAACTGTAGATTAAGCCATGTTACCCCCTGAATAGAGTTACAAACCAGAAGAATGCGAAGCAAGTGGTTGTTGAAATAATACCGATAAGGCTGAGACCTGTCCTTAGAAAGCACTCAAGGCCAGCCTTATCTCTCACCCCATCTGCAGAAAGTCATGGATTCTACGTTTGACCTATTTCCTGGGGTGCAACTCCTGGTTTCACACCAGGAGACATATGTTTCCCAGACTCCATAATATATAATTATGGAGGCCGGCTCCCTTGCATTAACCAAGGTAGAAACTACTGAACCTGACAGCCCACGCTTCTTCAGAGTGTGGGTCTCAATAGCCAGATCATTAAATTTAGCGTTTATAAAGTAGGATGGAACACCGGACCTTGCGAGAGAGAGAGAGAAGGTCTGGCCATGATGGTAGGGTCCATGGGTCCCCTACTGCCATCTTTACGATCTCTGCATACCAAGATTTCCTGGGGCACGCTGGGGGGCCACAAGAATCAATGACTTCCCTTCCTGCTTGATCCCGTGAAGAAGTCGTGGACGCAGGCAAAATAGGAGGGAATGCATAAATCATTGAGAACCGATTCCACGGGAATAGCAAGGCATCTGTTCTGACACTCAATCTGCCAGAGAAAAAAAAGTGTTTTTTTTTTTTTTTAAATAGGAATTCCACCTTTTTATCCGTTGGATCCCTAAGCATTTGAGTATTGTCTGCCGGACAAGTCAAACTTATTCACAGAGGATATAGCAATTGCTGGTATACCTTACTTAGTGAATTTCCTCCACTATAGGATAAAGTGTTAAAACTTTTTAGGAGGGAAAAAAATGCTGGATGATCCTCTCAGATACAAAAAAGCTTTTCCAGCAATGAATGGACAGGAAACGAAATGCACAGCTTGAGGAGGCTTTAGTGAGCCCAAACACTCAGTTAAGGGTACATAAATGTGGAGCGATCATTCAGCAAGAAATTGCACCATCAATCTTAATATTGGAACAGCTGATTCTCCCGCATTTGACACCTCAGAAGAGGAGTCATCAGCCTCACCACGGTCCCCTGAGGGAATTCGTCTTCTCCTGCCCCTAGTTCCCCAGTTTGAGGGTCCTGGGTAATGGAAGAAAACCAGTTGCATTTTGACCCACACTGGGATGCGCTTAAAGTCGCTAAACTTTTTTTCTTTTTTTTTTTAAATTATCAAAAAATAAACAGGGGCTGCAGTGTTAAAAACAGTTGCAGACATTTCATGGCCCTGATGCTCACTCTGACCAGCCACCCCCTCTCAGGGAAGGATGCCATTTGTAGAGATGAGTAGGCTTTCCAGAGCTTGAGGGAGACCCTTTTAGCCCTTTTTTGGGGGTGTTTCAACCCCCCCCTTCCTTCTGACCATAGCCCGATACACAAAGCACAGGTACTACCAGAAGAAATCGCATCCACTGCTTGAGCAATAGTCCAGCCTCTGCTGCTGCTATTAATGCTCAGCCTGATGCAAATAGTAAATGTGTGTATCATCAAAACCTTAATCATGCTCTTCTTTGCTCTTATGTCTCTCCGACAACTTTGCAGCCAGCATAAATGGAGTTTAAGCCCTGCCCCCACCGTCGCATCGCGCCCCCTCCTTTCTTTTAAAAAAAAAAACGTTTTCCCACGCAAGAACGGGCCTCTGATCCGACGGGATCTACTGAGTGAGGGAGGGATGGCGTGGAGGAGACCTGGAAGCCGCCGCCTAGGGTTGCCATATCATTCCTTTAATCCAGGACACATATTAATTAAACAGGTTCTGAGGCTGATTTAATGCAGATAAGGCACCAATTGAATTTAATTACCACCTTAATCAGCCACAGAACCTGTGTAATTAATGTGTGTCCTGGATTAAAGGCATGATGTGGCAACCCTACCGCCGCCATGTAGGGGCGGTGAAAGAAAATGGCATTGCTGATCATTTTAGTTCTCCCTTATACTCAGCCTCTTGAATAGGGGAAGCGTTCAGCTCAGGTGGGGGTGTCTGGAGGAAGCAAAACCCCCCAAACTTACCGGAGGTCTGCCTGCTAGCTGGAGGAAAAAAGTCTGCTGCTTCTGTGACACAGCGTGACTCTGAGCAAAGCATGAGAAGGTACGTGCTCCATACAGCCCCCAATGGTGACACTTAGGCATGACAACATTTACTTTAAAGGAGACATTTCATAAGAAAATTTAAAAATTCCTTAGAAAAACTCCACTTACCTTTCCCGCCGCAGGGTTTTCTGTGGTAAAACCAACAGACCCAATCTTCACCCTTCATGGTGGGTTCCGTTACCAAACCTTCAGGAACCGGGGACCCTTGGGGAACCAACAATCCTGGACCTGTAAAAAGCACCCCACCAGTAAAACTTTATGGCCTTAATACCAAAAGTACTGGATCCCAGGGTCCAGCTCTCTAAAAAGAGAAGCGTTACAGGCAAAACCTAATTTCTTCAGATACGTATGCCTAAAAGACACTTTGAATGGATCCGACTGCATAGCTAGCCCCAGCAAGGATTGCTCCAGAGGAGCTCAGCACAGCTCATCTTCACTCGTGACCAACACCTAAACACTGACGAAAAAACTGAGATACTCTCAGTAGTGGGAGGGGTTATATAGGGAGGCAACTTCCTGTTTAGGGTGTGCCAGTGTCCAACACCTGAAGGTGGACTATAACCCACATAGTACTTACTATGGCTCTGTGTCCTGTGATGTACAATTAAACAAATGAATGTATTCCTCCATCCAAACAATCAACAGAGGATTGAAGAGGTGAATAGAGGAATCCTCCACAGAGAGAGATTGTATTCTGACAGCAGGAACTCTTCGCTGTAAGAATACAGTGATTAAGAAAACTTTTCAAAAAGCCTGTTCGATAGAAGTCATTCCTTAGATTGACTGAGAGCTGCTGCACTTGGATCAAAATTTGACTGGTCCCTGCTCAACTGACTAAATTTCAACCCATCTACAGTGCCTTGAAAAAGTATTCATATCCCTTGAAATTTTCCACATGTTGTCATGTTACAACCAAAAACATAAATGTATTTTATTGTGATTTTATGTGATAGACTAACACAAAGTAGCACATAATTGTGAAGTGGAAGGAAACTGATAAATGGTTTTCAATTTTTTTTACAAATAAATATGTGAAAAGTGAGGCGTGCATTTGTATTCAGCCCCCTACGTCAATACTTTGTAGAACCACCATTCACTGCAATTACAGCAGCAAGTCTTTTTGGATATGCCTCTACCAGCTTTGCACATCTAGAGAGTGACATTTTTGACCATTCTTCTTTGCAAAATAGCTCAAGCTCTGTCAGATTGCCTGTGAACGGCAATTTCTGAAGTCTTGCCACAGATTCTCAGTTAGATTTAGGTCTGGACTTTGACTGGGCCATTCTAACACATGAATATGCTTTGATCTAAACCATTCCATTGTAGCTCTGGCTGTATGTTTAGGGTCGTTGTCCTGCTGGAAGGTGAACCTCTGCCCCAGTCTCAAGGCTTTTGCAGACTCTAAAGCCCCATACACACTATCAGATTTTCTGCTGATTTTTTCCCAGATTTACCAAAACCATATAATATGAGGTCAAACCTTAGGAGTTTCAATTTGTATGCAATCAGGCAGGCCCTTGCACTACATGGTTTTGGTAAATCTGAAGACAAAAATCAGCAGAAAATCTGATAGTGTATATGGGGCTTTACAGGTTTTCTTCTAAGATTGCCCTGTATTTGGCTCCATCCATCTTCCCATCAACTCCCATCTTCCGTGTCCCTGCTGAGGAAAAGCATCCCCACAACATGATGCTGCCACCACCGTGTTTCACGGTGACGATGGTGTGTTCAGGGTGATGTGCAGCATCAGTTTTCCACCACACATAGCGTTTTGTTTTTAGGCCAAAAAGTTTAATTTTGGTCTCATCTGACCAGAGCACCTTCCTCCACATGGCTTTTTCGCAAACTGCAAACAGGACTTTTTATGGCTTTCTCTCAACAATGACTTTCTTCTTAAAACTCTTCCATAAAGGCCAGATTTGTGGAGTGCACAACTAATAGTTGTCCTGTGGACAGATTCTCCCACCTGAGCTTTGGATCTCTGCAGCTTCTCCAGAGTTACCATGGGCCTCTTGGCTGCTTCTCTGATTAATGTTCTCCTTGCCTGGCCTGTCAAATTAGGTGGACAGCCATGTCTTGGTAAAGAGTACATCTCACTGTGGAAAATGGTCCACCCTTACAGTAGGAGAGGGCGGAATTCATACAGGAAATTATTAAACCCAAAAATATATTATATTGCAGCTTAAAAACATTAGATGTGATGGCTGCATCCGTTTTCCGCCTTTGTTTCCTCTGTTTTCACCTGGTGATCTGGCCAGTAACCCACCTCCTGTATTAGTGAGACACAACTCTGGATAAATGAACACAGTAGGCACAGCAGACAGCATGTGCCTTACATGTGCCTCGATGGAGTATGGATAATAATTTATAACACAGTATTTTTAAAAAAAAATATAAAGATACTTTATTTACCATCCTTGGATGGGAATATTTAAAACATTACAATCTGAAAGAGAGTACAGTTTACTGTTTGGTTGATCCAGGTTGTGTGAGTCCTGGTATAGAGTATCAGAAGTGTGGCCTACGCGTTTCATGGGAACCCCACTTCGTCAGGGCCTTTTAGAAAGGCACAAACAGCATGTAAATACTAAAAATGTCCTAAAGATACTAAATTGCGAAATTAGCTATATCGTAAACTGATGTTGGGTAAAATGTTAATAATGCATATATAAAACATAGAATACCCCTACACCGTTGTAGGGTATTTATAATTAACCTTTGGTACAAAATACTGATGTAACAACATAAAGGTATTCTTTTTTAAAATACTGTGTTATAAATTATTATCCATACTCCATCGAGGCACATGTAAAGTACTACCCCACGTCTTTCTAAATTTTGTTTCTACCAGGGACGGTGCCTCCGTGTGAGTTATAATTATTTCATGTTTACCCCCACCCTCATTTATCACTTTATATTCAGCAAACATATTTCTTCTTTTGGGATAAGAGTTTTGCATGAATGAATAAAAGCTGACTGAAGAAAAATTGTAATCACTACTGCCAGGGTGGTGGCTCATCCAAGTAAACTGATATATTCTGCTGGAAAGCTTGAGCTTTTTTAAAAAAAAAACAGACTTGCTCGCTGGATCACCAGATGAAAATAGAAGAAAAAGCCTAAAAAGGAAATTAAAGCAGCCATCACATCTAAGAATTGGTAAGCTGTAATATAATAAATGTTTGCTTTTGGGGGTAATACTGCTTTAAAGCAACAAGGCTGCCCACTGATTTAAAAGTTTTTAGCAGGTAAGATGGCTTGTGAATAAAAATTTCATAATTGCACCAACAGAGGAGGTGAAGGACAGATGGGCATAGTTGCCATTACCAGTTTTCTTAAGTGCTCAGAATTATCCATGGTTTAGGTAGTTTGCCCAAAGCACTGTAGTTATGTACATTGGATTACTACTTTTTCTAGTGTCTTCTTTGTTAACTAAGTGAATGTACAGTGCATCCGGAAAGTATTCACAGCACTTCACTTTTTCCACATTTTGTTATGTTACAGCCTTATTACAAAATTGATTAAATTCATAATTTTCCTCAAAATTCTACAAACAATACCCCATAATGACAACATGAAAGAAGTTTGTTTGAAATCTTTGCAACTTTATTAAAAATAAAAAAACAATAAAATCACATGCAAATAAGTATTCACAGCCTTTGCTCAATACTTTATTGAAGCACCTTTTGGCACCAATTACAGCCTCAAGTCTTTTTGAGTATGATGCTACAAGCTTGGCACACCTATTTTTGGGCACTTTCTCCCATTCTTCTACGCAGGACCTCTCAAGCTCCATCCGGTTGGAGTGTGAGGTCCAGACCGCTCTGGAGCAGGTTTTCATCATGGATGTTTCTGTATTTTGCTGCATTCATCTTTCCTTGGATTCTGACTAGTCTTCCAGTTCCTGCCGCTGAAAAACATCCCCACAGCATGATGCTGCCACCACCATGCTTCACTGTAGGGATGGTATTAGCAAGGTGATGAGCGGTGCCTGATTTCCTCCAGACATGACGCTTGCCATTCAGGCCAAAGAGTTCAATCTTTGTTTCATCAGACCAGAGAATTTTGTTTATCATGGTCTGATAGTCCTTCAGGTGACTTTTGGCAAACTCCAGGTGGGCTGTCATGTGCCTTTTAGGAGTGGCTTCCGTCTGGTCACTCTACCATACAGTCCAGATTGGTGGAATGCTGCGGAGATGGTTGTTCTTCTGGAAGGTTCTCCTCTCTCCACAGAGAAATGCTGGAGCTCTGTCAGAGTGACCATCAGGTTCTTGGTCACCCCCCCCCCCGACTAAGGCCCTTCTCCCCCCATCGCTCAGTTCGGCCAGGCGGCCTGCTCTAAGAAGATTCTTGATGGTTCCAAACTTCTTTCATTTATGGATGATGGAAGCCACTGTGCTCATTGGGATCTTCAATGATGGAGACATTTTTCTGTACCCTTCCCCAGATCTGTACCTTGATACAATCCTGTCTCCGAGGTCTACAGAAAATTCCTTGGACTTCATGGCTTGGTTTGTGCTCTTACATGCACTGTTACCTGTGGGACTTTATATAGACAGTTGTGTGCCTTTTCAAATCATGTCCAATCAACTGAATTTACCACAGTGGACTCCAATCAAGTGAAGAAACATCTCAAGGATGATCAGTGGAAACAGAATGCACCTGAGCTCAATCATGAGTGTCATGGCAAAGGCTGTGAATACTTATGTACATGTGATTTTTTCTTTTTTTCTTTTCAATAAATTTGCAGTTTCCAAACAAACTTCTTTCACATTGTCATTATGGGGTATTGTTTGCAGGGCCGGCCCAAGACATTGTGCTGCCTGGAGCCAAGAATGAAATGCTGCCCCCCCCCAAAAAAAATCATGCCCACCAAAAGGCCCCCACATTCATTATTTTATATCATGATAACTAAAGAGGACTGGTCATGGCGGTCTACATGTATAGGAGTATAAAGAGGACCTGTTTTGACTCTGTACATGTATATAGGAGTATAAAGAGGTCCTGCCATGGTACTATACCTGTATATAGGAGTATAAAGAGGACCTGTAATGGCTCTATACATGTATATAGGAGTATAAAGAGGACCTGTCATGGTACTATACACGTATATAGGAGTATAATGAGGACCTGTCATGGCACTATACGTGTATATAGGGGTAGAAAGAGAACCTGTCATGGCTCTATACATGTAAAGCAATATAAAAAGGACCTGTCATGGCTCTACACATGTTTTTAGAAGTATAAAGAGGATGTGTCATGACTCTATACATGTATATAGAAGTATAAAGAAGACCTGGCATGGCTCTATACATGTATATAGGAGTATAAAGAGGACCTGTCATGGTTGTTTACATGTATAGGAGTATGAAGAGGACCTGTCATGGCACTATACATGTATAAAGGAGTATACAGAGGACCTGTCATGGTTGTTTACATGTATAAAGGAGTATAAAGAGGACCGGTCATGGCACTATACATGTAAAGGAATATAAAAAGGACCTGTTATGGCTCTAAACATGTTTATAGGAGTATAAAGAGGACCTGTCTTGGCTCTATACATGTACATAGAAGTATAAAGAGAACATGGCATGGTTGTTTACATGTATATGAGTATAAAGACAAACTTTCATGGCTCTATACATGTATAAAGGAGTATAAAGAGGACCTGTCATGGCACTATACATGTATATAGGAGTATAAAGAGGACCTGTCATGGCACTATACATGTATATAGGAGAATAAAGAGGACCTGTCAAGGCTCTATACATGTATAAAGGAGTATAAAGAGGACTGGTCATGGCACTATACATGTATATATAAGTATAAAGAGGACCTGTCATGGCTCTATACATGTATATAGGGGTAGAAAGAGAACCTGTCATGGCTCTATACATGTAAAGGAATATAAAGAGGACCTGTCATGGCTCTACACATGTTTATAGGAGTATAAAGAGGACCTATCACGGCTCTATACATGTATAAAGAGTACCTGTCATGGCTCTATACATGTATAGATCGCTCCACAGAGAGCCAGAACGGGGATGTGTCAATGTAAACAGACAGATCCCCATTCTGACAGGGTAGGAGAGACAGATCTGCTGTTTCTAGTGATTCGGAACAGAGATCTCTCTCCTCCTCCAGTCAGTTCCATCCCCCCACAGTTAGAAACACCTCCCAGGGAACACATTTAAGCCCTTCCCTGGCAGTGACATTTACACAGTAATCAATTAAATTTTTTAGCACAGATCGCTGTATAAATGTCAATGGTCCCAAAAATGTGTCAAAAGTGTTCTGTCCACCGCAATGTCCCAGTCCCGCTAAAAATCACAGAACGCCACCATTACCAGTGAAAAAAGTGAAATAATAAAAATACCATAAATCTATCTCCTATTTCGTAGATGCTACAACTTTTGCGCAAACTAATCAATGTACCCTAATTGCATTTTTTTTTACCAAAAATGTGTAGAAGAATACATATTGGCCTAAACTGATGAAGATTTTTTTTTTTTTTATTATAGCAAAAAGTAAAAAAAATTGTTTTGTTTTTTTCAAAATTGTAGCTCTTTTTTTGTTTATAGTGCAAAAAATAAAAAAAATGCAGAAGTGATCAAATACCACCAAAAAAAAGCTCTGTTTGTGGGAAAAAAAGGACGTCAATTTTGTTTGGGTACAGTGTCCAAGACCGCGCAATTGTCAGTTAAAGCGATGCAGTGCAGTATCGCAAAAAAGAATGATTGAAGTGCAGTATTTCTATTATTACATTGTTATATAAAATTAAATAGTTCAAATCACCATAATGCAGAATCAGTGGGAGCCTTGAGCATGTCACTTGCCACCGTCACGTTCCTTAAAAAAAGCCGATTGTCACTTGCCGCGTCACCTGCCACCAGATGCGGATTGTCACCTGCCACGTCACCTGCCACACATTGTGGATTGTCACTCGCCACAACGTCACCTGCCACATGTTGCAGCTTGTCGCTTGCCACAAAGTCCCCTGCCACACATTGCGTATTGTCACTTGCCACGACATCACCTGCCACAAGTTGCAGATTGTCACTTGCCATGTCACCTGCCACACATTGCGGATTGTCACTTGCCACGACGTCACCTGTCACACGTTGTGGATTGTCACTTGCCACAACGTCACCTGTCACATGTTGCGGATTGTCACTTGCCACAACCTCACCTGCCACACATTGCGGATTGTCACTTGCCACAATATCACCTGTCACACGTTGTGGATTGTCACTTGCCAAGACATCACCTGCCACACATTGCGGATTGTCACTTGCCACAACCTCACCTGCCACAAGCTGCAGATTGTCACTTGCCATGTCACCTGCCACACATTGCGGATTGTCACTTGCCACGACGTCACACGTTGCTGATTGTCACTTGCCACAACGTCACCTGCCACACATTGCAGATTGTCACTTGCCACAATGTCATCTGTCACACACTGCGGCTTGTCACTTGCCACGACATCACCTGCCACACATTGCGGATTGTCACTTTTCACGCCACCTGCCACACATTGCGGGTTGTCACTTGCCGTGTCACCTGCCACACGTTGCAGATTGTCACTTGCCACACGTTGCGGATTGTCACTTGCCCCAACGTCACCTGCCACACGTTGCGGATTGTCACTTGTCACACGTTGCAGATTGTCACTTGCCATGCGTTGCGGATTGTCACTTGCCCCAATGTCACCTGCCACACATTGAGGATTGTCACTTGCTGTGTCTCAGAGTGAAGGCAGACAGCAGAGAGGTGATGTAATCTCTCTGCTGCCCACGGCTGCACAGTGAGGGCATAACTACAGTGAAGCAGGGCGGGTGGTGAGAGATGATGTCATCTCTCTGCTCCCCCGCCGGCCCGCTGATTGGCCAGCAAGCTCGCTCATCTGCCGACTGGCCCGCCCGCTCACTCAGCCGCCGACCCACCCGCCCGCTGACTGCTCCCCCCCTGGGCAGCGAGTGTTCTGCCCACACGCTCCTGTTGCCTCGGCGCCGGGCTCCCTCACAGTGGGACAAGCAGCAGAGCGGGGAGGAATGGGCTGGCTGGCGGGCGGCAATTTGCCGCCCCCCCCATAAAAAGGCGCCGCTCGGGACCGATGGTACCATGGTAGGGCTGGCCCAGATTGTTTGTAGAAATTTGAGGAAAATAATGAATTTAACCCATTTACGAATAAGGCTGTAGCATAACAAAATGTGGAAAAAGTGAAGTGCTGTGAATACTTTAAGGATGCACTGTAAGTAAGCACAATGTAATTCATAATTTTAGGGATCCAAAATCTGTGAAAATATTAATTTGTGCCAGTGCAGACTCGCTTTGAACTCATTTTAATGTTCTGCTAATGTAGACAGACTGCCTTCGTTACAGAAAAGAGCATTTTCAATTTCTTTTTTCTTCCTAGTGAAAACCTAGGAATAAAAAATATAGGTTTTAAGATACATATCAGAGAACAATTTTAGCCAGCTGGCTTGGACATCTGTGATTGTATGTGTCTCAGCATGTGGCTCTGTATGCAGAGTCGTGGCTGTGTGCGCCTGCCTGATGGTGCACGCGGGAACATGTGTGTGCCTGCCCCGTGTCAGCAATCAAGCCAAACAGACTTTAAGGGGCAGACTCCTGCTGATCTTGCATTTGTCTCTGACTCTAATTCTGCCTATTATTTAGTACAGCACAGCCTGCTCATTGCTAGTCATGGCCTGTTCTATGACTCTGTCACTGCCACTGACTTATGCTTTCCCCTGGGTGCCTACCTTGATCTACTCTGAAATCTGGCTGCATACTTCTATGAATGTTTCAGCTGTCTGTCTGCTGGTGTCACCAGCAGACCCTGCTATCCCAAACATACTGCCAAGCAAAGGTATTTGCTTAACTTTTGTTGCTGCTTCCTATGGTTCCTATGTTTTTTTCACCTGATACTCCTGCCTGCACATCCTGCTGGTTTCTCCCCAGTTTGCATTGCCAGTCAAAAGTTCTGCAAGCAACATCCTTGGGCACTTGTAGTTTCTCATATCCCACTTCACCATCTGTCTTAATTCCAGGGGCGCTTGGGTTGGAAATGCTAATCATTTTGATCTGCTATCAGGTACAATGAGGGAAAAAAGTATTTGATCCCCTGCTGATTTTGTACGTTTGCCCACTGACAAAGAAATGATCAGTCTCATTTTAATGGTAGGTTTATTTTAACAGTGCTAGACAGAATAACAACAAAAATATTCAGAAAAACGCATTTCAAAAATGTTATAAATTGATTTGCATTTTAATGAGTGAAATAAGCAAGATTTCTGGCTCATAGGTGAATTTTATACAGACAACGCATTGAGATTAAGAGCACTCTCCTAAAGGGAGTGCTCCTAATCTCAGCTTGTTACCTGTATAAAAGACACCTGTCAACAGAACCAATAATCAGATTCCAATCTCTCCAAGACCAAGACCGCCAAGACCAAAGAGCTGTCCAAGGATGTCAGGGACAAGATTGTAGACCTACACAAGTCTGGAATGGGCTACAAGACCATCGCCAAGCAGCTTGGTGAGAGGGTGACAACAGTTGGTGCGATTATTCGCACATGGAAGAAACACAAAATAACTGTCAATCTCCTCAGTCTGGGGCTCCATGCAAGATCTCAACTCGTGGAGTTTCAATGATCATGAGAGCATTGAAGAATAAAGCCCAGAACTACACTGGAGAATATTTTCAATAAAATCAAGGCAGCTGGGACCATAGTCACCAAAAAACAATTGGTAAAACACTACGCTGTAAAGGACTGAAATCCTGCAGTGCCCACTGCTCAATAAAGAACATGTACAGGACCGTCTGAAGTTTGCTAATGAACATCTGAATGATTCAGAGCAGAACTGGATGAAAGTGTTCAAATGAGACCAAAATCAAGTCTTTGGCATCAACTCAACTCGCTGTGTTTGGAGGAGGAGGAATGCTGCCTATAACCCCAAGAACACCATCCCCACCATCAAACATGGAGGTGGAAACATTATGCTTTGGTGGTGTTTTTCTGCTAAGGGGACAGGACAACTTCACTGCATCAAAGGGACGATGAACAGGGCCATGTACCATCAAATCTTGGGTGAGAACCTCCTTCCCTCAGCTAGGGCATTGAAAACTCACAAGATTCACTGCATTTCCCCGCATCACACTCTAAGCATCCATGTGATCTGCTGCGGGTGTCAATGCTATCTTAATAACACCCTGAAACAGATGGCAAAACGCAGTGTGATTGCCAGGATTCAGGTGCAGGAGAAAAAAAGGGACCTGCACCATTTGGGTGTGGTTGTGATTTTAGCCATATAAAATGTATGTCTGAAATTGCACCGCACAGGCATTGCATGTGATGTGCACAGGAATGAGGTGCGATTCCTGTGAGAATCACATGCAGTGTTTTTCCACGCACCACTGTGAACCTAGCCTTAATGTCTGCAAAAAATGAAAAAAGAATAAAAACTGGCCTGGCAGAGAAAGTGTTGAAACCCTAACTGGTTTTAAAATGTATTTGTGTATTGTATAGAATGAACATAATGGTAAAACCTGGAGCAACCTTTGAAATAAATTGAGTTGGTAAAATATATTGTCTTAGGTACTTACTTATGAACTTCTTGCCCTGAGTCCACAAATGTCTTAAAATGGCCCTGTACCCAAGCATATACCATTTTCAATAATAGCACATACCAAATTCTCCCAGTACAGGTTAAGTTTAGTAAATTTACAGAATCATGTAAATGCCACAGAAAAAAAAGTCTTTAAAGCAGTACTACACCCAAAAGCAAATATCTAATATATTGCAGCTTACCAAGTAGTATCTTCATTAGTTTTCTTTTGGTGGTCCTGCCAGTAAGTCTATTTTTGGTATCTTTGAACTTCCTCTAAGAGACTGGGCTGTGCAGCTAAATTGGCAGTTGAGGGCTGTGACAAACCATTTTACACTGACAGAGGTGCTTACAATGGTCAGCTTTTATAGATTTATGTAAAACTATTAGCCAGAAAGGAAAAAAATGTTGCTGTAACTACTTCAAAACTTCAAAAGTGGAGTCTGGCTTTAATTTGTTAGTCAAGTCCATCTAAGACTAGATTCACTCTTATGCAGGTGTGGGAATGCGTTCAATCGCATGCATCTTGCACCCACAAGAACTTGCAGGCAAAACGCGCTGCTCTTTTGCAGATGTGTGGGGGTGCTATTAATTTCTTAAATCTGGAAACTCAGCATGGCTGCAGTTTTGAAAAGGTGCAGGGACTTTTTCCCTGTGTTTTCTCTAGGCACAGCAGCCCATTCAAAAAAATGGGCTGCTTTGCCCGTACAAACGCGGCATGCAGAACACATACAGTAGATGTGAACCTAGCCTAATTCATATAACACTATATGAATTATACACTATGCATATAACACTATTGTCTTCCCAGGTTGACAATGCTGCTGTCCAAACGTGTCCCCAATACTCCTACATTGAGTAGAGGAAAGTAGTAAGGAAATTAATGCAACCTCCACATTTAACCACTTGCTGACCGCCTTATAGCAGTTTTATTGCTACAGGGCGGCAGCGGTGCACAAGATCACATAAAGTATCTCACAAAAGTGAGTACACCCCTCATATTTTTGTAAATATTTTATTATATCTTTTCATGTGACAACACTGAAGAAATGACACTTTGCTACAATGTAAACTAGTGAATGTACAGCTTGTATAACAGTGTAAATTTGCTGTCCCCTCAAAATAACTCAACACACAGTCATTAATGTCTAAACCGCTTGCAACAAAAGTGAGTACACCCCTAAGTGAAAATGTCCAAATTGGGCCCAATTAGCCATTTTCCCTCCCCAGTGTCATGTGACTCGTTAGTGTTACAGGGTCTCAGGTGTGAATGGGGAGCAGGTGTGTTAAATTTGGTATTATCTCTCTCACTCTCTCATACTGGTCACTGGAAGTTCAACATGGCACCTCATGGCAAAGAACTCTCTGAGGAGCTGAAAAAAAGAATTGTTGCTCTACATAAAGATGGCCTAGGCTATAAGAAGATTGCCAAGACCCTGAAACTGAGCTGCAGCACAGTGGCCAAGACCATACAGCGGTTTAACAGGACAGGTTCCACTCAGAACAGGCCTCGCCATGGTCGACAAAAGAAGGTGAATGCACGTGCTCAGCGTCATATCCAGAGGTTGTCTTTGGGAAATAGACATATGAGAGCTGCCAGCATTGCTGCAGAGGTTGAAGGGGTGGGGGGTCAGCCTGTCAATGCTCAGACCATACGCCTCACACTGCATCAAACTGGTCTGCATGGCTGTTGTCCCAGAAGGAAGCCACTTCTAAAGATGATGCACAAGAAAACCTGCAAACAGTTTGCTGAAGACAAGCAGAATAAGGACATGGATTACTGGAACCATGTCCTGTGGTCTGATGAGACCAAGATAAACTTATTTGGTTCAGATGGTGTCAAGCGTGTGTGGCGGCAACCAGATGAGGAGTACAAAGACAAGTGTGTCTTGCCTACAGTCAAGCATGGTGGTGGAAGTGTCATGGTCTGGGGCTGCATGAGTGTTGCCATCACTGGGAAGCTACAGTTCATTGAGAGAACCATGAATGCCAACATGTACTGTGACATACTGAAGCAGAGCATGATCCCCTCCCTTCGCAGACTGGGCCTCAGGGCAGTATTCCAACATGATAACGACCCCAAACACACCTCCAAGATGACCACTGCTTTGCTAAAGAAGTTGAGGGTAAAGTGATGGACTGGCCAAGCATGTCTCCAGACCTAAACCCTATTGAGCATCTAATTGACACTTTGAGCATCTGTGGGGCATCCTCAAACAGGTGGTGGAGGTGCGCAAGGTCTCTAACATCCACCAGCTCCGTGATGTCGTCATGGAGGAGTGGAAGAGGACTCCAGTGGCAACCTGTGAAGCTCTGGTGAACTCCATGCCCAAGAGGGTTTAAGGCAGTGCTGGAAAATAATGGTGGCCACACAAAATATTGACACTTTGGGCCCAATTTGGACATTTTCACTTAGGGGTGTACTCACTTTTGTTGCCAGCGGTTTAGACATTAATGACTGTGTGTTGAGTTATTTTGAGGGGACAGCAAATTTACACTGTTATACAAGCTGTACACTCACTACTTTACATTGTAGCAAAGTGTCATTTCTTCAGTGTTGTCACATGAAAAGATATAATAAAATATTTACAAAAATGTGAAGGGTGTACTCACTTTTCTGAGATACTGTATATATATATACAGGAGGCACGTGTGCCATCGGAGCGGCGCTTGTGCTGCGGTCATTTACAGCAGAAGCTGATCTGCGGTTGCTGGGAACTCGACGTCTGCCGGCACCCGCTGATCGTCAGGCAGAGATTCAGAACAGAGCTCTGCTTTTGTAAACAAGGCAGCGTTCTGTTTTGACTGGGGGACAGGGGGGGGAGGATTCAGTGTTCAGTGAAAGCAGCACACATAGTAAACACAGACACTGGCTAGGCACACATTTAACCCTTTGAGCGCCCTAGATGTTTAGCCCCTTCCCAGCCAGTGTCATTAGTACAGTGACAGTGCATATTTTTGGCTCTGATCACTGTATTAGTGTCACTGGTTCCCGCAAAGTGTCAATTAGGGTCCGATTGTCCACCGTAATATTGCAGTCCCGCTATAAGTCACTGATCGCCGCTATTACTAGTATATGTCCCATAGTTTGTAGACACTATACTGTTCATGTAAACCAATCAATATACGCTTATTGGGATTTTTGTTTACCAAAAATATGTAGCAGAATACATAGTGGCCTAAATTTATGAAGAAATTTTATTTTTTTATTTCTTTTATTGGATTTGTTTTATAGCAGAAAGTAAAAAAATATTGTTTTTTGTTTTTTTTTTCAAAATTGTCTCTTTTTATTTATTGGACAAAAAATAAAAAAAACACAGTGGTAATCAAATACCACCAAAAGACAGCTCTTTTGGGGGGGAAAAATTACATAAATTTTATTACAGCGTCGCATGATCGCACAATTGTCAGTTAAAGTAACGCAGCGCCGTATCGCAAAAAGTGGCCTGGTCATGAAGGAGGGTAAATCGTCTGGAGGTCAACTGGTTATTATTCGTAAATTGCAATATATTACATTTTTGTTTTTGGGTTTAAAAAGATTTTTACTCCTAAGTAATAAAAATCACAATTACAAACAAAGCAGCAACTTGAACCATATTAGATTGTGAGTTAGTAGTATGTGTAATCTACATAAATAAAAAAAAAATCACACCATTTAGCAATGAAAATCAGGTTTCAAAGCAGCATTAAGCATTGACATAACTTCATGGGGCCAGAATAATTAGTGCCCATACTAAAAATACCGATAATGACCACATGTACCAAGCACTGATAAATTGCATCTGAAAACGGAATCAGCGGGCGCAAGCTGAAGTATTCCAATCTTCAATAAATAATGTGTAATGTGTTTCACAAAAGTGAAATTCATAAATAGCATGTTTTAAGGGATAAATATAGTCTGTAAAAAGAAAGAAAATGATGCTAGATGCACTTAGTTGGGGCAATGTTGTCATTACCATAGGTGAGATGACATGTCTTTCATTGTGACAGTCATCATCACTCCACATTACAGTACTTCCACAGCAATGGAACAAAGAAGCTGCACTTTTGGCAGGAAGCCATTACAGCTGGAAACTGCACATAACCAAACACCAGCTATCAAATTAGATGCACATTAGATGAATAACACACTTAATATTGCAGACTGAAATCAGGGTAAACATTTGAGCATAGGAAAAACTTATTTATTCGTGTTGTTTGCTCACTTTGGTCTTCTTTGATGCCTGCTGCATATGAAATATGCATTTATAATGCGCAAATAATGGGTTTAATTTTTGAGCTGAAAAAATGTGTCATTTCTCAGTAACCAAACTGGAAAACCTATGTTCAGTTTTTCAGAGACATCAAAACAACAGATCACAATGCCAGTTAGAGGTCACTAATATACATAAGTCGCTGTGGCTTTTTTTCAGCGGGCCGGGAACGCGGGGGTACACAGTTCTGGTGTCCTGTCAGAATCGGCAACCTGTTAGATTAGGTAACAGAAGTGACGTTCTGTCAGCTGCACGTGCATCCAACCCTACCAGGTTTGCTAATCTGACAGAACACCTGCAGTCAGAAGAAGGCAGCGGACATCTTACTACACCCAGCTACATCTTGAATTGCATAGTAATTTTAGCAATATTTTGAGCGTATATAAATAAATATAGTATATTGACATCTGTGATGCTGTTTGGATGTTTAATTTTAAAACGGTTTAGCGCTGGGCAGAGCGGGGTGTAAGAAACATAGCCTCCGCCACCTTCCTACTGCTGGCGTCCAGCTTCTTTCAAAATGTAATATCCAAACAGCATCACAGATGTCGATATACTTTATTTATAAATGCTTACTTTATTGCTAAAATTACTGTGGAATTCAAGACATAGCTAAGTGTAGTAAGATGTCCACTGCCTTCTTCTGACTGCAGGTGTTCTGTCAGATAAGCAAACCTGGTAGCGGTAGAACGCATGCCCAGCTGACGGAACGCCACTTCCGTTACCTAATCTGACAGGTCACTGATTCTGACGGAACACCAGCACCTCCAGAACTGAATGTATGTAATAGCAAAGGGGTGCTGGGTTGTGCTGCAGGGTCTGGTAATGCTGGCTGCTGGGATATCTATTGTCACTGGAGGGCATCTATTTTTGCTGGCAGGGGATCTATTGTTCCTGGAGGTGGGTCTTATGTTGCTGGGGCGTCAGTTGTTGCTGTTGAGGAAGGGGTCTATTGCTGCTGGCTGCTGGAGAATCTGCTGTTGCTGCGGGGTCTAATGTTGCGCAGGGTTGGTATTTTCTTGTAGGTGATCCATTGTTGCTGGGGGTATCTATTGTTGCTGGGAGTCTATCGATGCTAGCTGCAAAGAGATCTGTTGTTGCTGCAGGGGGTCTATTTTTGCTAGGGAGGGGGGTATTTTGTTGTGGGTGGTCCATTGTTGCTGGAGGAATCTATTTTTGCTGGCTGCAGGGGATCTATTTAACTGATTTTCTTGTTTATTAACAAGTTCTATACAAATTAGTACCACAAATGTTACTATATTCTCTAAAAGGGTTGGTCTTAGGAGGTGGGTAGGGGGTAAAACCAAGGAATGGTGCTCAAGGGTGTGCGAGGGGTGGAGACAAGGGGTGACTTCAACAGGGGATTTCCTGCACCTATTCTCTGAGAAAAAAAGCCTTGTGTAAACCGTAATAGCCCTTTCATTATCAAGCTATGTTTATTTGACAGTGTATTCATTTTCCTGGTACAATATCATAGCAAATACTAATTAATTCCATAGAGGAGACATTCTATCATTCAGTAAAGTTGGCTGTATAGGTACATTTAACATTATGTTTGTTTCATATTAATTTCAATATCAACTACAGTACTAAACCGTGAAGAATCAGTGGAAGTTTTTTTTTTTCTGTTACGGAGCCACATTATTTATCTGTAAAGAGGATATTATGGGCAAAAATGTGTAAGATACAGACAGACATTTCCTAACAGGAAAAAGTCAAAACATTAGATCAACATTCAATAATCAACAGAAGCTCAATTCCAAGATACTGCAAGGCTTAAATGCTTGCTAACGCTAGAAGACGAAAAATAAGGTATTATATGTACCTTATCCCTTATTCCAGCAAGGCTCCCCCATTTTGTGCAACTAGTCCCCCAAAGTCTCCTCGATAAGGTGCGCTGGGACATGGTCGCACAATGATATCAACTAGTACAATGCAGGGCCAATAGCTTGTCTTGTACATGAGGATAGCTAAGGACCACCTCAAGCTGCAGCAGAGATGAGCACTGGAGCCAAGAGTAAGTCCCTTACACAAATGAGGTCTGAAAGATGCACAGCCGACCCAATCGGACCCTCCATTCTCCTCATGGGCAGTCAGCTACCTCCAGGTTCAATCTGATCCAGCAAAAAAAAAAAAAAAAAACGTAAGGGGATCCATCTCCCTCTGTAATGGCCAGATCAGATCAGAGGACAGTCAGGTGTAAACAGACAGTTGGTCCGTTTACATCCAGCTGACAATAGAGCAGAGCAGGTTTGGTAAGTGTCCGCTCTGCATAATGGACCTTCATCTGATCGGTCATCTGCTGAGCAAATTCAGATCCAGTTTGAAAGGGGCCTAAGAAGAGTTTACACCTTATTCCTCATCCACATGAACATTTAAAGTTTTCCGCCCTTCCACTAAAAATCGCATCACTAATGTAAGCCATAGCAGATAGATACCTTACATCTTGCATTGAGCTGACTTCAGCAGTGTGAATTCTGATTGGCTGGTATAGTTTATTACACTTTCGAATTATTGAAAAAGTTTGCCATTTTTCAAAAAGCACCAAGATTAAAGGTTTTTGATTCCTACCTTAAGTAGTTTGTCACAGGGTCTTCATATTCTCCAGTTTCAATTTCTTCTATTGTGAAAACCACACGAGAGCCACTTTCTGGTTCGGACTTACCAGAGTCTCCACCACCCTGACGATGTGTAAGTGGTGGGAGCTGAGGAGTACCAGAGTACCGTCTTTTGATTGCACTCAATGAAGAAGGATTTGTATATGGATTAAGGTCAAAAGTTTCTCGGGACCTCTGAAAGAAAAAATAGGCATTGTTAAGACTTTGACATATGCTGTCTAAACATGTCTGTTATATTCAGAAACTGAGGTTAAGCTTTTGGCCATCACACCTGACACCTTGTTTCTGTGTTTAAATGCAGGTACCTTTAAACGCAAAAGAAAATAAGTATCACTGGTGCATACAAGAGAGGAGGGTTTTGGCTGAAAAAATCCCTAAATGCAATGCGCCAAAGCGCTAGGCACGCTTCCTGCTTCAGTGTTTTTTTTTTATTTCAATGGTCAAAATGAATGAATATTCTGGCCAATGAAATAAATGAACACCCAAGTGATTGACATTATTATTATTATAATACAGAATTTATAGGGCGCCAACAATTTATGCAGCGCTGTAAAACATAAGGGCAGTACAATTACAATACAGTTTATTACAGTAGGAATCAGAGGGTCCCATTAGAGCTTACATGCCTAAACACGTTTGCAAAAATGCTGCTTAGGCACGTTTTTGATGCTGCTTTTCTCCTGCTAGGAGACAGAAGCATTTAGAAGAGCCTCAGTGTTCAAGGGGCCTTAAGCCTCGTACACAAGGGGACGATTATTGGCCAACCGAGCATCTGATTTTTGTATAAAGGGTGCGTGCCAGGATCTTGTCCTGCATACTAATATTACACAATTGTCATGCCACAAACACGAACGTAGTGACATACTACGAGGAATGTCAGCTCTTGAGCGCCACCCTTTGGGCCCCTTCTGCTAATTTTGTGTTTGGTGAGCATTAATTCCGAGCATGCGTGTTTGTATTTTCGACTTTTGTGTGACGGATTTGTGTACTGACCATACGAAAATCAGATGTCAAGTAGTTGTCCGCCAAAAATTTACTAGCCTGTCATCCAACATTTGTTGGCCGTAAATTGGACAACAATTGTCAAAAGGAGCGTACTAATGGTAAGATTTTAGGACAACAGTCTGTCAACAGACAATCCCCTGCCAACAATCGTACCGTGTGTACGAGGCTTTAGATTGCCTCCCCTCTGGAAGAAGGAGCACAGGGGCACCTTTGAACAGAAGCACTGACAGTCTAGGGGAAAGAGAGTGTTAGATGTACTAGCAGATTTAGATACACTAACAAATTCAATTCAAACTCTAGCTCACACTGTAGTTACAGCAACAGTTTTTTTTTCTTTTGGGATAAAGGTTTTGCATGAATAAACAAAAGCTGATCACTGTAAGCACCCCTGTCAGTGGTAAATGGTTTGTCTCAGCACTCTAACTGCTACATTTGTAGGAGAGCTTATTCTGTTAAAAAACAACAGACTTACTGGCTGGATCACCCAATAAAGAAAGCCTAAAAAAGAAGACTAATGCAGTCACCACATATAAGAATTGTCAAGCTGCAATATAATAATTGTTTGCTTTTGGGTTTAATACCGCTTTAAAATGCAACATGAGAAAAGATTAAAAGATAAAGAAGCTGCATAATCAATAAGTGATTGAAAAACTGAGAATCCACTTTGATCAGTCTAAAAAACGGAATTTAATTCACTGAGATTCAATTTTCCATGTCTATAAAACATGAGAACTTCCAAAAGGTTAATAGGCGCAATAAAGGTCAACATCTCACCTGGTATTCAGCAAATTGTTCTGTTATTCTTCAAATAAAAGTCCCTTTAGACCTTTTGCCCAGACTGTACACAAGACTTGACATCTCTCAAAGCCAAATTTAAATGCTGTTTCTCATGACATTAGACCCCACCCCTTTCATCAAATACAGCCAAATGCCAAAAGGTTTATGGGCAGTAGAATTTCTGGCATTTTATAGCTGAATAACAGAGGGTGGGGCTTCATGCCTGGCAGGGGCAGAGCTCAATTTAATCTTGGACAGTGATAGATGCCCCCATGTATAGCCTGGATTTAGGATCCAAGAGGCTTCACAGTGACACAAGTATTTGTATTTTTATTTTAAGCACTTATATAGCGCCATCAATTTACTCAGCGCTTTACACATATATTGTACACTCACATTGGTCCCTGCCCTCAAGGAGCTTACAGTCTAAGGTTCCTAACTCACATTCATACATACACATACTGGGGCCAATTTAGACAGGAGCCAATTAACCTACCGGTAACCCACACAGGCCCAGGGAGAACATGAAAACTCCGGGCAAATAGTGACCCTAGTGCTGCTAGGTGGAAGTGCTAACCACTTAGCCACTGTGCTTCCCATAAGTATCAATGCGAAGACTTACACAGGTACATACAGCCATTTCAGCACTGTTGCTACCATAATAGAGTTTTAGGCCAGATCAGATTTTCTCATTCTGTGACTTTTTCCCTGTATACAATTCAATTTAGCAATTGTAACTATACGCAAAAGTAATTTAATGTGTACTTCAAGGCAATACTTTGTTTCCAGTGTTATAACTCATAAAGTACTAAACTGTTATAAGCCAAAAATTCACTGTTTCTAAGCCTACAAATACAGGTACTCCTCGCTTAACGACCAGGTCATTAAATGAATTGATTGTTTAATGAGGAGCCACAAGGAATCAATATTTTAAGCATTCTTAACTACTGTACTGTACTGTATTGTGAAAAAAAGGTCCCAACACAAAACTCCAGCTCAATAACATGGTTTTAATTTGCATAAGTACAGAACACAAATGAAAATTCTGTACTGTACAATACAATGATGTATTGCACGTCGTTTGGGTGGGGAGAGCTGGTCGTAAGTCTGAGTGGTCATTAAACAGGTAAGTCGTTAAACGAGGAGTATCTGTTTGCAGTATGTCTTTTTGAGTCCAAAAAACTGAAGAATCTCTTATCTGTTTTACATACAAGTAAAGCATATAAAGTATTTTCCATTTTTTGTCTTTCTAATTCATAAAAACATCCACATCACTTAAAATCTCAGGAATATTCTTGCTCCAAGATATCAAACCTCAATTTTGAATGCCAAGACATGGCTTTCATTGAACAGATGTCTGATTATGGAAAAGTAACAGCTGCATACTGCCCTTCCACAGCAGCCCAAGATCTCAATAATAAGCAGTTTATTTTTCTAGCCATCAGTTAAAGGGTGCCCAAGGGACAAATTTTATTAGTTTATGAAATGTTTAGACACATTTCTAAAATTTAATTAAGATTCCTCCCACCATGAGAGGAACTGGAGTATCTACCTCTTGTGCAGAGGTATACATTAAGCATGTGGTTAAAGCTGCCCTTACAAAAACACATACAGTAGGAAAAAGCCTAAAATGCACAAAAAACAGACTTGTTGATACCAACGTGGTATGTATACAGTAAGGGAAAAAAGTATTTGATCCCCTGCTGATATTGTACGTTTGCCCACTGACAAAAAAATAATCAGTCTAAAATTTTAATGGTCAGTTTATTATAACAGTGAGAGAGAGAATAACAACAGAAATATCCAAAAAATGCATTTCATAAAAAGTTATAAATTGATTTGCATTTTAATGAGTGAAATAAGTATGCCGAATGACATTACTAGGTATTCAAAATGTCCAAACCTTGTTCTGAATGCTGTTTTCCACTCATCCCCTTCCCGGATGCGGACAAGGTTGTAGGCTTCGCGTAGGTCTAGTTTGGTGAAGATATGAGCCGTACGGAACCTCTGGAAGAGTTTGGGGACCAGAGGGAGTGGATAGTGATTCTTAAGGATGATTTTATTTAGTTCCCTGTAGTCCACACATGGTTTTAATATCTTATCCTTGTTTTCAACAAAGAAAATGCTGGCACTGGCAGGAGAATAGGAAGGGCAGATAAATCCTGTTTCTAAGATTTCATCAATATATTGCCTCAATGTCTCAAGTTCAGTTTCGGAAAGAGGAAATATGCGGCCAAAAGGTATCTCAGACTCTGGTAGTAGCTCAAAAGGACAGTCGTATCGAAGTTGTGGAGGAAGAATATCTGCCTTCTTCTTGTCGAAGACATCTAGGAATTCCTGGTAGGCTGCTGGTGTTTTATGGTCCACACTGGGTGTTGGTAGTACTGTCAGGCAGCTAGTATAGTATTTGGATTCAGGAACACGGAAACGCTGCCGGCAGTAGAAAGAAGTGAAGAGTACTTCCTTTTTGGACCAATCAATCTGAGGGTTGTGCGCCTGCAGCCGTGGTATTCCCAGGAAGACAGGGAATATAGGAGAGCTAAGGATGTCAAAACGTATAAATTCCTGGTGGCCTGAGTCGGTGGAGGTAAGGATAGGTGCCGTTTCTTGGGTGACAGGCCCAGAACTAGGCATTGAGCCATCAGCCAGATGGACTGTCATCAGGCCCGGACTGGGACAAAAAATAGGCCCGGGCATTTTAAACTGGGCAGCCCAATCCCTGGGGGAAGTAGGGTGGAGATGTGGGGCGGGCGTTCGCGGGGTGGTTGGTGACCAGATATTCATTCTGAGAGGTGTGTAGTTTGGTAAATTCTGTGCTTACCCGGATAGCTAATTAAACCGTACCATGTAAACTAAAATATAAAAAATTATATTAATGATATAAATGCAGCAATCTTAAAGAATTAAATACTTAATCCATAAACAATACATATACACAAAAAAAAATGCGCAAAAACTAAAACTAATTACGTGACCAGTGACCAACAAGTGAATGAAATGATCACATAAATGAACAAATAATTAAACCCAATAATTATAATTCACTGATTAGGGTGCAAAAAACCTATGTGTATCAAAAATGAATTAATTAATATAGTAAATGATAAATAATTCAAAAAACTAAATGTGACATAAAACTATTTTTTTTTTGCACCCTAATCAATGAATTATAATTATTGGGTTTAATTATTTATTCACTTATGTGATCATTTTATTCACTTGTACACGGACAGCCCCAGACCAGTACACAGCCCCAGACCCGTAATAGACAGCCCCAGACCAGTACACAGTCCCAGACCAGTACACAGTCCCAGACCAGTAATAGACAGCCCCAGACCAGTACACAGTCCCAGACCAGTAATAGACAGCCCCAGACCAGTACACAGTCCCAGACCAGTAATAGACAGCCCCAGACCAGTACACAGTCCCAGACCATTACACAGTCCCAGACCAGTACACAATCCCAGACCAGTAATAGACAGCCCCAGACCAGTACACAGTCCCAGACCAGTACACAGTCCCAGAACAGTACACAGTCCCAGACCAGTACACAGTCCCAGACCAGTAATAGACAGCCCCAGACCAGTACACAGTCCCAGACCAGTAATAGACAGCCCCAGACCAGTACACAGTCCCAGACCAGTAATAGACAGCCCCAGACCAGTACACAGTCCCAGACCATTACACAGTCCCAGACCAGTACACAATCCCAGACCAGTAATAGACAGCCCCAGACCAGTACACAGTCCCAGACCAGTACACAGTCCCAGAACAGTACACAGTCCCAGACCAGTACACAGTCCCAGAACAGTACACAGTCCCAGACCAGTAATAGACAGCCCCAGACCAGTACACAGTCCCAGACCAGTACACGGGCAGCTCCAGACCAGTACACAGCCCCAGACCAGTAATAGACAGCCCCAGACCAGTAATAGACAGCCCCAGACCAGTACACAGTCCCAGACCAGTAATAGACAGCCCCAGACCAGTACACAGTCCCAGACCAGTAATAGACAGCCCCAGACCAGTACACAGTCCCAGACCAGTAATAGACAGCCCCAGACCAGTACACAGCCCCAGACCAGTAATAGACAGTCCCAGACCAGTACACAGCCCCAGACAAGTAATAGACAGCCGCAGACCAGTACACAGTCCCAGACCAGTAATAGACAGCCCCAGACCAGTACACAGTAACAGACCAGTAATAGACAGCCCCAGACCAGTACACAGTCCCAGACCAGTAATAGACAGCCCCAGACCAGTACACAGCCCCAGACCAGTACACAGCCCCAGACCAGTAAAGTAGAAAGCCCCAATCCACCCCCTTCCCCCGCCGCTACAGAGCGGGATGTAACGCACTGGAACATGTTTTTTTTTTTTTTCAGTGTGCTCACCTTCCTCCCTGTGCAGCCATCAGTGTCCAAGCCGGTGATAGGAGAGAGGCTGCCGCCGTCACCTCGAGTGCAGCCGTAGCTCCAGTGTGCCCAGTCTACAAGGTGTCTGTCCAGTGCAGGCGCTTCCTGCATGTCACAGGAGCCTTCTCTCCCGCCTCCTTCTGCACCTCGTAAGTGTGCTGGTGCCCGGCCCTGCTGTAGGAAAAAACGTATAGCGGGAGGTGAGCGGCAGCCGCGGTCTGTGTTAACCCTGTCCGGACCACGGTCCCCGCTTACCTCCCACCGTGCGGCCCAGTCATCAAGACGCCGCTCCTAAAAAATGCGACCCAGGGACAGCGGCCCACCGGGCAAATGCTCGGTGCGCCTGCTGTAGGGTATGCAGAGTAGCTTCAGCAGTGGCCACTCGCTGGAGTTCGTCATATAATTGAGCCATGGTTTCGAAAAACAGGTCCACAGAGTTAATTACAGGACTCTTCTGCTCCAATAAGCCATGGGCTCATGCTTGAGGTTAATCTAACAGTAAGGAAATGATGAATCCTACTTTCACTGTTTCAATAGAAAAAGTCCATGGTTGCAGAGCCAAGTACAGGAAACAGGCGTTTTTAAAGGATCTGATTTCCTTTCGATCTCTAGAAAATCGCTCCGGTGTTGGCACTCGTGGTTCTGGAGGGGGTACCACCACAGTAGGAGTAGCCATGGTCTGTTCCTGGGCAGGAGCAGGAGAGCTGGCTGAGGATGGGCCTTGGTCCGTGGAAGCAGGTGTCACTGACGGGTGTTGCAGACGGCCCTCTAATTGGAAGTATTCTTCCAGAAGTTTTTGGACGGCTTGGGTGAGGGCCGTGACTTGTTGACATAAGGCTTCCAGTGGGGAGACACCTCCGTCGACCTCTGACATAGCTGGTTTATACTGTCAGAAACTTAGTAGGAGACTGAGATGCTGGGAGGGCTCTCCCAGCATCTCCCCTGCAGCACATCCCTGAAGGTGACACAGAAGGTGTGGTGCCCACAGAAGCATGGGTTGCCTGATTGCTGGAGTTGGTTGCCAGGGACTTGCTGGAACTAGCAAGGTATACTGCAAGGCAGGAGTGCTTGGAAAGTCCAGGAGACTGACCAGTGGTGCAGACCAGATAGCTGAGTTGGGAGCCAGGCCAGGGGTCATTCAAAGTAAGACAGTCCAAGATCAGTGTGACCAGGGGTGAGCCGAGTCTTTGCACAGGAGATAGGTAAAGGCAGAGTACATAAGCTGGGTCGGGATCAGATGCTGGGAGCAAGCAGGAGCAAGTCAGGATACAAGCCAAGGGGTCAAGTCCAGAGATCAAGAAGAGCAGGTCAAGGCAAGCTGGGTTGGTACACAGGAAATCAGATCAGCAGGATACAAAAGGCACAGGAACACAGAGGGAAGCTGACGATAAACCAGCAAAGCACTATTGTCAGCAGCATGTGGCGCCACTAGCACGACGTGCGTGTGCTGACACGCATGCACGCTCGCCTGTTCACGGTGCGCGTCCTTGTGCGTTGATTCGCGCCGGCGTGCCTTTGCCTACGCCGGTTTGCGATCCCTGCACTATTGCGCCTCTGGATGTGCCTATTTCCCTGATAGCGTGCTAGAGTGATCCCACTCAAAGTGGGGGGAGAGCCCGCTGAGCGACAGTCCTTGGTAAAGGCTCTGGACAAGGGCCCAGTACCAGTGAGGGTTGACTCTCAAAGGACCAATGTCCCTCCTCTCTCTTTCTACATGGATATGAGCCGACTAGTTGATAATTTAGTGAAGAGCGGCCCTGGAAATGCCAACCAGAGCTACCGGAGACTCAGGTTTTTCTCAGGGCAGTTACTGACTCCGATAGGAGAAGATGAGTTTGAGACCTGGATGAGTCAGGCCCTGCAGTCAATGGAGGAATGGAGTTTGTCAGAGGCTGCGAAACTACAGTGGCTCAGTGAGAGTCTTTGAGGCCCGGCGGCTGATGTAATTCGCAATCTAAGGATGGGGAAGAAAACTTGTGTTGCCATGGACTATATAAACGCCCTTTATGTTGTATTTGGAAGAGTTGAAACTACCGCAGACCTGAAATACAAATTCAACCACACCCACCAACAAAAAGGGGAGAGCCTGTCTGAGTACATATCTCTAGTAGACTGAATGCTACACCAGATCATTCTCAAGATGGTTATGGATCCCAAGGAAGCTGATCAAGCTTGTTTAGATCGGGTTCTGCAAGGGGCTAGGCCAAATCACCTGATTGTACTAAAGTTGTTACTGAAGAGAAATAAGGTGGTGCCTACGTACCCTGAATTGATAAAAGAAGTGAGAGAAGAAGAGGCTCTATTAGAGAAGAAAAGTCAAAGAACGAGGGAAGTGGGTTGTACTGCTGGAAACAGGGAGAGAGTGGTGGCCCGAGCTGTTCATGAGGAGATGAGTTTCTTGTATGAAGACAGCAGAACTGAATCTGAGCTGGCGGGGCTGGCCATCCCTGACACTAATAAGCCAGTAAGTGAACTGGGGCCAACGGAACTGATGGCCCAGGTAGATCAAGCTCAAACCCAGATGTATCATGCGAGTGATGGAGACCCAAGCCAAGGTTCAATAACAAGGGACTCGCCAAGGCGAGCAAAAATTCTCCCAAAGACGAGTGAAGAGATGTTACGGATATGGGGAGGCTGGCCGAGTGTCCCAGGCTGGCAACATTACTCTTTCCACAGCCGGCGGGAAACTTCAGGGGACCTCAGTGAAGGAACTAGTTGAGAGTCCTGGGAGAAGATGGAGCTCCAAGACAAAAAATAAATCTAAGAAGAAAAGGGGGCGCAAGCCACCTGTTGCTTTTCCCTTCACCAAAGGAAAGACCTAAGGAGAAAAGGGGACACAAGCCAGTTATTACCCCTCCCCCTTCTTTGCCAAGCAAAGCAAAAGAAACTAAACCCTCAAGGAAGGAGATGCGGAGGCAGGAAATCAATGCATACCTCACTGAGCGAGTAGTTTGATCAACTCCGCTACTTCCAAAGAGACTGATTAGGGCACAAACTATAGAGTCATCTGTGAGAAATCTGCCAAAGAACCTAGTGGCGCCTTCTCCTATAGTCTCGGTGCAAGTAGAAGGCATCTATACCCAAGCTCTACTGGATATGGGAGCCCAAGTGACGTTGCTGTATCAAGATTTTTATCACAAATACTTGAAGCATATCCCTTTGCGTAAACTTGAAGAGCTAGAGATTTAGGGCATAGGGACAAAGAAATGCCCATGCGACAGATACATACCCATCAACATAACTTTTGATACTTCCTTGGCTGGGAAACCTGAGACTTTTGACACATCGGCTGTTGTCTGCCCCCGACCTCCTGGGACAGGCTGAAATTCTTTGCTGATAGGCACCAATACCATTCTTGTAAGGAGGCTGCTCACTCCACTGGCCTTGGAGGGTGCTCCCGTAGGAAAGATCCACCCTCAGCTGCGACAGGCTTTCCAGCGAGTGCTGCAGGAGAAGAATGCCCCCGTGGAAGGAGTAGGAAAGCTCTGGCGATTAGATTTTTACGAGAAGGTCTTGCAGCCGGGTGAGAGAGCCTGCTTGAAAGCCACTGTTAAGTTGTCATGGGACCAGCTGGGCCCTTATGTAGTTGTGGAAGCTGATTCGGCCAAGGAGGATGCTGGAATAGAGCTGGTACCGGAGATCATACCCACTAGGGCTCTATTGAGAAGCGGGGGGCGGTCACCCAATTAGCCTGTTGCCTTGGATGGTGAATGGGAAAGTGAGTGCCGCTACCCCAGTGACGGGGGACGATCTAGTTCAGAAAGAAGGTGGGAGAGAGACCACTGTCTGCTGCAGAAATCTACCTTCAGGATGGGAGGAGAAGAATAAAGCACAATTAGCCTGATGGGAGAAGATGTTCTCTAAAAACGACTTTGATGTGGGCTGTGCCAAGAGTGCCCAACATCGAATTCGACTAACAGAAGATAGGCCTTTCCATGAAAGGGCCAGACAAACCCCACTGTATGATCTGGAGGACCTTACAGAGCAGAACTGAAGAAATCAGGGGTCATTAGGGAATCCAGGAGTCCTTATGCTTACCCAATTGTGGTAGTGAGAAAGAAGAATGGGTCCCTCCGGATGTGTATTGACTACCGAACCTTGAACCGAAGGACTGTTCCAGTACACAACTCCTTAAATAGACAGTGCCTATCAAGGGCCAAGTGGTTCAGTGTACTGGATCTGAAGAGTGGATACTACCAGATACCCATGCTTCCGGATGACCAAGAAAAGACAGTCTTCATCAACCCTCTGGGATTTTTTGAATTCGACCGAATGCCACAAGGATTAGATGGGGCCCCAGAGACTAATGGAGAACACAGTGGGAGATATGAACTTGGTAGAAGTACTGGTGTACCTTGATGATATCATTGTGTTCAGCAGAACATTGGAGGAGCATGAAGCTCAGTTGGAGAAAGTCTTCCAGCGGCTACACACAGAGGGGCTGAAGCTGTCGTTAGAGAAATGCCAGTTCTACCACACCTCGGTTACATACCTTGGGTATGTGGTCTCAGCCGAGGGGATAGCTACTGACCCCCAAAAGTTGGAGGCTGTTACTTCATGGCCCTGCCAGAGCACCGTCACTGAATTGAGGTAGTTTTTAGGATTCTGTTCCTATTATAGGAGATTTGTGAAGAACTTCTCACAGATTGCTCAACCATTGAACAAACTCTTACAGAAACAGACAGAATGGGATCTGCAGAAAGCCCAAAAGGGAGGCCCCAGGAGGCTACGCAAATCCATTCAGGAGCAATGGATGGTGAAGTGTGAAAAGGCTTTTGAACGCCTGAAGGGGAGCCTTGTGGAAGCATCAGTACTGGCCTACGCGGACCCATCTAAGCCTTATGAATGGCATGTGGATGCCAGCAGAGATGGCCTTGGAGGAGTGCTGTATCAAGAGTCGAAGGGAAGACTGGTAGCTTATGTGAGCCGTAGCCTCACCCCTTCTGAGAAAAACTATCTGATACACAAATTGGAGTTATTGGCCCTCAAGTGGGCTGTGATAGATAAGCTACATGACTATCTGTACGGGGCCACCTTTGTGGTGAAAACAGATAATAACCCTTTGACCTGTTTGTTGACCACAGCCAAGCTGGATGCCACTGGACATCAGTGGTTGGCTGCTCTGTCTGAATTTCGGTTCAGTCTGAAATACTGGCCAGGAGTGTACGCTGATGCCCTTTCCCGAAGACATCATACCACAAATGTTGGCCAGAAGAGTTGGGTCCATTTGCCCCTGGAAGGAGTGATGGCTGTGTGTCAAGGAGTCGAGCATAAGCACAGAGGAGCATTGGGGGAGCAGAAGTTGTGGGAGTGACTCCTGCTGGTGTGCCCAAATATTACTGTGATTTGACACAAGTGCGCAGCCAAGGATTGCCCCAGTTGACGAGAAAGGATATAAGGCGAGAGCAACAGGAAGACCCATAGGGAAATCTTATCAGAAAGTCACTATCCGTTCAGCACCCTCAGCTGCTGTTGAATAGTTCCATTGAGGGAGCAAAAGTAGTCCATAGAGAATGGGAACGAATGCGATTAGAGGATGGAGTCATATACCGCAAAGGTCCATCTGAAGAGCCAGAGGGCATTCGTCAACTGTTCCTCCTTGAGAAACACTGACTAAAAGGGCTGACCGCCCTTCATGATGATCATGGTCACTTAGGCCTGGACAAAACCTTTAAATTAGTCAGAGATCTATTTAATTGGTCATCCATAAGAGCTGAGGTGGAAAGCTACTGTCGCTTTTGCATAAGATGCATTCAGAGGAAGACTTTACCAGAACCTGACTTGAGTGGATGGAGTAATGTCCTGGTTATGACAGATCATTTCACCCGCTATACCCAAGCTTTTCCCACTAGGGACCAGCAAACCAGTAATGTAGCAAAAATCTTAGTGGAGAAGTTTTCCTTTCATTACGGGCTGCCACAACACCTACATTCAGATCAAGGTAGAGACTTTGAGAGCAAGCTAATCCGAAGATTATGTGAACTCTAAAGTATAAAGAAATCCAGGACTACTCCTTACCACCCTCAAGGGGATCCACAACCTGAGCGTTTCAAGCGTACCCTGCTGAATATGCCGGGGACATTTCCCTCAGAGAAAAAACAGCATTGGGGATATAGCTGCAGTAGTACCTGCTTATAATAGCACCTCAAATGATTTTACTGGGTAATCCCCCTACAGACTAATGTTTGAAAGAGAAGCTCCTTTACCTGTGGACCTGGATTTTGGAACATCATTAGATCATAGAGGCCTCTTACTGGGGGTATGTCAACAGGCTTCAGAAGAATTTGAAGATGGTCTATGAGAAAGCCAAGGAAGCATCCAGCGCCAGAGAACAGAGGAACAAGAAAAACTTTGATCTCAAAGTGCGTGTTCAGAACCTACAATCCGGAGTGCCTGGGGGAAACATAAACTCGCTGAACAATGGCGCTCCCAATCTTACATTGTCTGTAAACGATTATCCGGGCTTCCTGTGTACCAAATCCGGCCCAAGGGTAAGACTGGGCCTCTGAAAACCTGGCACCGAAACCATCTGCTGACTATATCCGAGGCTGTCCGAGTACCTCCATCTTCCTGTGAAGAGACTTATCAGTCCCCTATGCTAAGGCCTAGGGCCAGGAAAGCCTGCCAACCCATGACACCTGAAGAGGAGAGTGATGAGGAAGAATTAGACCTTGATTGGTTATGGATTTCCCCCCTAGAAGACAATCCCACCACTCAAGGGACACCCTTCACGAGGGAAACACGTCTTCCATTACCCCAAGTTGAAGTGCTAGATTCCCACCCACTAAGAGGAAACAAGGACATCAAGACAGAACCCAAGGAAGTACTATGTGTGCCAGAGACCCCTGGTTCCCACACCAATGAAGCAGAGAGAGAGACTGTTCTTGAACCAGAGCTTGAACCAGAGCTTGAACCAGAGTTTGAACCAGGACAGGAATCAGAGCCTGAATCAGAACTGCTGGAAAATATCTACTCCAGATTGATTCAGAAAATATGCCCTCCAAAAAGACTGACATATGATACCTTTGGGGAAAATTCTGATGAACTCATTCCTACCGCTCAGCGTTCTAGTCAAGCACTTGCCTCCTTTATTGAACTTTAAGCAAAGGATGACCTTGGTCCACCCCCTGACACTACTGGGTGGGCCACTAATTTCTTACTGGCCTGTCATAAACTTGATATTACTTTGCCTGATAATGTACATAATTATTTGTTAGAAGATCTCTCTTTGCATCAGTTTTTGGCTGTTGCAACTTCTAGTTTGTCATATGATTAACCAATCGCTTTCTTATGATACAGTGAAGTGATCCTTCAGGTTGTGTTCTGCCTTCGGGACCAAAGACTTTCAAGTGGGGGGAGGATGTAGCAATATGGACTATAATTGCAACAAACAGTTATTGCCTGCCCTATCTGTATATTATATTATCCCTCTAGTGCCCGGTGTTACTAAATTGACATCATATATTTGAGCCTAACCAAAGGGATTGTGGGATTGGTAGTTCCACCTGATGACTATCCCCCTGCATGACTATACACCCGGACCCCATATCCCAGGGACCTTTGCTACCATCAGGGAGACTGCTGGGAAGGGCTATAAAATAAACCAGAAACCCGCCCCAGGGTCTCTTCTTCCCGGGCCTCCTGTGTGAGAGATCTCCCCGTGTACGGAGAGCAAAAGTGCGGCCTACCACATGGAGTACAACATTCCTGTCCGACCGAGAAGGGGTCCAGCGCTGCCTACTGTTCATCGGACATCTGACTAGCACCAACTTGATCATACAGCAACCCACTCTTCATGTTCTGCATTCGGGTGATTGCGGGTCCGCAGCCAGGACATCTATTCGGGAGTCACTATCTGGAAGGCGCTTGATCGGCCTGGTCGTTGGTGAGAGGGCAATCGCCCACCTTTGCAAGTCTTTCCTTGGTCATTTACTGGGACACTGTGCACAGACAGCTTTACTTTTGGAATACTTCACTGCACCTTTATTCGAACACCTATCTAGGCATCCTTAGCTGCATTAAGAGTAAGAGATATTACCACTCTGTTACTACACCTTTATTGGATACAATTAATGAGCTCCGACTGCCGATGAAGACCATCAGATCTGCAACGGGGACATTCTGTCATTGCTGCTTAAAGGGCCCTTATACCATCCTTGCTTAGCCTCATCTCTCATTTGGATAAAGGTTAAACAGGCCGATCTGGGTTTCTCTTTCTAGAAGTATTGTCAGAATCTATGCAGGCCTGTACTGGCCATAGGGACTACCGGGAGATTCCCGGTGGGCTGATGGCTCAGTGAGCCAGTCAGGTGCAGTCCTGGAGCCGCTCCTCTCTGACAGTGAGTGATCGCAATTTCACTCCTGTCAGGAGGAGAAGCTTCCTTCCATTAGGCGTTATGCTCCCTCCAGCCTGCAGGGGGAGATAGACCAACGGCAGACTTTCCTTCCTCTCTCCCCTATCACTTGTTATCACATGACTGGAGAGAGGAACCAGAAGCTGCCTTCAAAACAGTTAGTACATGTGGGAGAGGGAGGACACTGATGTGATGGGCTGCTGATGGGGGCTCTCTGATGGGGACTGTGATGTGAAGTGGGCTGCTGGTGGGGACTCTGATCTGAAGTGGGCTGCTGGTGGGGACTCTGATGTGAAGTGGGCTGCTGGTGGGGACTCTGATGTGAAGGGAGCTGCTGGTGGGGACTGCTATGTGAAGTGGGCTGCTGGTGGGGACTCTGATGTGAAGGGAGCTGCTGGTGGGGACTGCTATGTGAAGTGGGCTGCTGGTGGGGACTCTCTGTGAAGGGAGCTGCTGATTGGGACACTCTGATGTAAGGGGGACGCTGTTGGGGATACTCTGATGTAAGGGGGATGCTGTTGGGGACACTCTGATGTAAGGGGGACGCTGTTGGGGACACTCTGATGTAAGGGGGGCGCTGTTGGGGACACTCTGATGTAAGGGGGGCGCTGTTGGGGACACTCTGATGTAAGGGGGGCGCTGTTGGGAACACTCTGATGTAAGGGGGACGCTGTTGGGGACACTCAAAATTCAAGTGGGCCAGTCATGAGGAAATCCAGGGCCAAATTTTTGTCCCAGTCCAGCCCTGAATCTATGCTAAACTTTTCTTATCCTTTCAGGCATAATACATATGTTCTGGTACTCCATTGTACATATGTATATATAGTATCCTGTTATTGCTGACTGTCTTAACTGTCTTACTGGGGGAATCATTCTACTGAGCTTGCGCTGTTAACCAAAGCTCAGTTGAACCATTACCCTTATGTGCAACTATACCTTTTCCGAAGCATTCCAGTAAATGTTAACAGAATATAAACATATTGAGTGTTATCTTATTACTCAAAGAGGTTGCAAGGTTGTCTGAACCCAGAGTGTCAAGTGGGTTGGAATGTTTACAGGGTCATGGCGATGCAGATTAGCAGGTAAATCCAAGCAGTCCTCAAGGGGGCCATGCTACACTATGCAATATCCATTGTGTCCAGATACTTTAATATGTAGGCATAGTCATGCAGAATTGCATAAAGTTTCTTATTTGTCAAGTACCATGACTTCTTCCACTTTACTTATACCATTGGGGTAGCTGTCTTCCATGCTTTCACTAAGGTTTACTTAGCAGCTATGAAAACATAAAATAACATTGTTAAAATTGGACCTCTTGTTTTAGGTCTAACACGGCCATTGAGGGGATGAGGAGCTCTGGGTTGCACAGGTGACATAGCTTTTAGTATGTAGATACAGAAAGATCTCAGAAGGGGGCAGCTGATGACTTTATTGAAGGGTGTCAAATTGTAAAATATCATCTGGGGAGAGAAAGTAATATTTGCACCTCAGGTCATTCATAATCCAACAATGGAATCTGTGGGATCTGACTAAGTCAGGGGAAAAAGTCAAGATTATTTACTATAGTCACTAATGGGATGTGTGAGGAGACTAATTTGCCTAAGTTTTTAAAGGTAGCGCTTAAAGTGTAAGTTCACCTTTTCACATAAAACAAAACTAGCATGCTATACCCTCCTTACCCCCCTGGCCCCCTTTGCACTTACCCCTGTAGATGATTAGCTGTCACTGCCCACACAGACGGTGCGTTGGTATGGGATTTGAAAGCCTTGCTCTTCTTCCCCTTCCTTCCATAGAGCTTCCGCTATGACTCAAAGCAAGTCCTATTGGTCAGAGTTGTCACATATCTGAATCACTCTGATCTGTCCCCAAAGCTCCAAAGAGAGATGGGAAACAAGAGTGGGGCTTTCAGATCCCTGGACCACTGCACCAGCTGCGTGGGCAGTGACAGCTGTTCATCCACAGAGGTAAGTGCAGTGGGTACTCGGGTGTGGGGAGGGTGGAGGATGTTAGTTCATTTTTTTTTTTTTTTTTTTGTGAAAAGATTAAGTTACACCTTAAGAATGTGATTGTGCGGGATATGAGTTTAGGATGAGATGGCAGGATCTATAACAAAGTATTAATGGCATTAGGGGCAAATCCTCCTGATTCCAACCCTGGAGTAGCGTGATAAAAAAGCAAGGGAGTTATCTGGGTCCAGACATCTTTGCCGGAAGGTTTTTAGAGATGAGAAGTCAATAAAATTAATGAATAAACGTCGAAATAGGTTTAATGTACTGTATAAGACAGAATACTGTACAGTAACACTCTCATGAGGACTGAATTACAGTCATGGCAAAATCGTGTGTATATTAGATGTCCTGGTACCAGTTCAGTAACCAACCAGCGCTAACAACCATCGTAGTTAAAGTACACTACATGTAAACACTAAAGCTTGATATACACGGTTAGGTTTTTTTTTTTAAGTTCAGCCCCCTTACCACACAGGCACTGTATTCTGTCAGAATACACTGATCAGTGGCTGCAGCATCTGATCAGGAAACATTTTCCAGCATGTCCCTTTGACAGAAGTCGATCAAACAATCAACTTCTGTAGAGTATGGACAGCTACACACTGATCAGATATTGGCTGAAGGGGCTGGATTTCAAGCAGGGTATGGCCACTTTAAAGTGTTACTAAAGGTTAAACTTTTTCATTAAATTACCAAACATGTTATACTTACCTGAACTGTGCAATGGTATTGCAGAGAATGGTCCCAAACCTCTTCTCACATTCCCCCGCCGGGGGTCAGATGTGCAGGCTCGAAGTGTCTACATACACACAAACCTTGTTTTGGCCCCACCCCTCACTGGATTTGATTTAACCACTGAGGAGAGAGAGAAAGCAGCGATGCTGCTCTCGGGCACAGCACTGGATCGAGAACGGGCTTAGGTGACTATCTATGGCGGCTGGGGAGGAATTAAACTTGGAAGGTTTTGACCTTAATGAAGAAAATGCATTAAGGTAAAAAAAAAAAAGATTTATCCTTTACAACCACTTGAACTGAATTGCATTTAGTTTTGATATAGCACTGTATATCAAACACAGCTGCCAGAATGCTTCCATCTGACAGGCAGGAGTCAGTTTATCAGATATACACACACTGCAGCTCCCAACAGTATGTGTAAATACCACCCCCCCCCCCCCGTGTCAGGTCTGTACGACATACAAACCTGGCAGCAAAACGGTTAAAGGCTAAGCTTACCTTTATGAGAAAAAGATAAACGCACATATTTGGGCAGGACAAAAATGTGCATTTATTATTTTTATCACAGAAACCTGCAGAGCATTGTACCTGCAGTCAATGTATTAGGGTCTTGCAGACACTGCCTACAGCTCTGCACTCATACCTTTGTACCGGCTTTTAGTTTCAAAGCTGGAAGTGTGCATGGACAATGAGCGACTATTCAGCTGCAATTACACTGAATGGGCACAGGCAGTCAGCGTGCAAGATCCTACGCTTGTTTCTACAGTATGGGAAACAGAGGGTTAGCAGAATGCACCAGCGGACAACACCTGCAATGTTTGTTAACGATGAAGCAAGCAGAGGGAGGAATGGGAATACCCCATACTCATTCACATAGGGTGGGGGGCCGGGATCTGGGAGCCCCCTTATTAAAGATTTCTATAAGCCCCCCCGCCGGCAGACCCCGACAACCAACGGCCAGGGTTGTCGGGAAGAGGCCCTTGTCCTCATCAACATGGGGACAATGTGCTTTGGGGTGGGGGGGGCGCAGGGCGCCCCCCTGCCCCAAAGCACCAACCCCCCCATGTTGAGGGCATGCAGCTTGGTATGGTTCAGGAGGGGGGGGGGTGCTCGCTCGTCCCCTCCCCCTTTCCTGACCGGCCGGGCAGCGTGCTCAGATAATGGTCTGGTATGGATTTGGAGTTGGACCCCCACGCCGTTTTTTTGGCGTAGGGCGTTCCCCTTAAAATCCATACCAGACCCAAGGGCCTGGTATGCTCCTGGAGGGGGAACCCATGCCGTTATTTTATTTAAAATTTGGAGTGGTGTCCCCCCTCAAGATTCATACCAAACACAGTGCCCACGGATCCCCGTGCGTTGAAAGTCGGACGTGTGTTGGCTTTAAGTCGCGGGGCAAGTCGCGGGGCAAAGTCGGATCCAAAGTAGGATGGCTGTCGTGTCGCACCACTGTGAACCCGGGCCTTAAGGAAACTACAGCCAGGAAGTGTTGTTAAAGGTTTACTAATTTTCCCTGACTGAAAGGTACAGGGAGATTGCAAGGTTACAAAGACTTGTACTCCAAATTAAGCACCCATATACTGTATATTGAATGCCACGTTACCTGTAGCGGTTCAACATCCTACCTGCAGTGCCAGCTATGCTTCCCCACATTAACTCTTGCAGTGAATGACAACAAATATATATTACACAAAACACATACATTTGTTTTTCAAATCAATAAATAACTTGCTTTTCTCTGAACAAAATAACCAACACAGCTATTGCTCACCATTTTTTATTTTTTAATAAATATAAAAGTCATTAAAAGTGCCTAATATGTTTTTCTCCAAATTATCAGTTTTTCTTGTATTCTTAAGAACTCTAGGGAGTCCCCAGGCAATGATGCAAACTACACAACTCCGAACAAAACCGACAAGCCAGACAGTGGAACCCTCAAGATCATTCTAAAGGAAGAAAAACACTGTGCGCGTTGATCACTAAGGACCAAGCTGTTGGCTGCTCTTAATGTACGCTTTCCCAGTAGGACTTTATTTTTAAATTTTTGATTAGAAAAAAGCTCAAGGGATCAAATGCATTACTATGAAAATGTATTCTTTGTCCACTTATGTCTCATTGAAATATTTAATTGATTATATATTATATATACACTATATTACAAAAAGTATTGGGACACCTGCCTTTACATGCACATGAACGTTATTGTCATCCCAGTCTTAGTCCATAGGGTTCAATATTGAATTGGTCCACCCTTTGCAGCTATAACACTGGGAAGGCTGTTTACAAGGTTTAGGAGTGTGTCTATGGGAATGTTTGACCATTCTTCCAGAAGCGCATTTGTGAGGTTAGGCACTGATGTTGGATGAGAAGGCCTGGCTCACAGTCTCTGCTCTAATTTGTCACAAAGGTGCTCAATCGGGTTGAGGTCAGGACTCTGTGCAGGCCAGTCAAGTTCCTCCACCCCATACTCGCTCATCCATGTTATTATGGACCTTGCTTTGTGCACTGGTGCGCAGTCATGTTGGAACAGGAAGGGGCCATCCCCAAACTGTTCCCACAAAGTTGGGAGCATGAAACTGTTCAAAATGTCTTGGTATGCTGACACCTTAAGAGTTCCCTTCACTGGAACTAAGTGAAGGGAACTCTGAAAAACAACCCCACACCATAACCCCCCCCCCCTCCATCAAATGATTTGGACCAGTGCACAAATCAAGTACCATAAAGACATGGATGAGTGAGTTTGGAGTGGAGGAACTTTACTGGCCTGCACAGAGTCCTGACCTAAACCTGATAGTACCCCTTTGGGTTGAATATCAATATTGAACCCATATGGACTAAGACTGGAATGCCATTAAACTTCATGTGCGTGTAAAGGCAGGCGTCACAATACTTTTGGCAATATAGTGTGTGTGTGTCTATATATATATATATATATATATATATATATATATATATATATATATATATATATATACACAGTTAGGTCATATATATTTAGACACAGACACAATTTTCATACTTTTGGCACTGTATGCCACCAGAATAAAATTAAAATGAAACAATCCAGGTGAATCTGAAGTGAAGTGCAGACTTTCAGTTTTAATTTAAGCGGTTGAACATAGATACCAATGACAAATTTTAGGAACTGCAACCATTTTTATACACAGCCCCCCCACTTTCAGGGTCCCAAATGTAATTGGACAAATGAATATAATCATAAATAAAATGTTCATTTTTAATATTTTGTTGAGAATCCTTTACTGGCAATGACTGCCTGAAGTCTGGAACCCATGGACATTACCAAAGACTGGGTTTCCTCCTTTCTGATGCTTTGCCAGGCTCTAGCTGCAGCTGTCTTCAGTTGTTCTTTGTTTGAGGGTCTTTCTGCCTTTAGTTTTGCCTTCAGCAAGTGAAATGCATGATCAATTGCGTTGAGATCAGGTGATTGACTCGGCCATTGCAGAATCTTCCACTTATTTTCCTTCAAAACCTCCTGAGTTGCTTTTGCAGTGTGTTTTGGATCATTGTCCATCTGTACTGTGAAGCGCTGTCCAATCAATAAACACCAATGACATGCAAGCCCATGCAATCACATGGACTCCAACATGTTTTACAGATGACGTTGTGTGCTTTGGATCATGAGCTGTTTCAAGGCTTCTCCACACTTTTTTCTTCCCATCATTCTGGTACAGATTAATCTTAGTTTCATCCGTCCAAAGAATGCTTTTCCAGAACTGGTCTGGCTTTTTTAGATGTTTTTTGGCAAAGTCTAATCTGGCTCTTCTATTCTTCAGGCTTATGAAAGGTTTGCAGCTCGTGGCGAACCCTCTGTATTTGCTCTCGTGAAGTCTTCTCTTGATTGTAGACTTTGGAAATGATACGCCCACCTCCTGGAGAGTGTCCTTCACTTGTCTGGATGTTGTGAATAGGTTTTTCTTTACCATAGAGAGTATCCTGCAATCATCCACCACTGTTGTCTTCTGTGGACGTCCAGGCCTTTTTATGTTGCTGAGCTCACCAGTGCGTTCTTCTTTCCTCAGAATGTACCAAACTGTTGATTTGACCACTCCTAATGTTGCTGCTATCTCTCTGATGGATTTGTTTTGTTTTTGAAGCCTTACAATGGCCTGTTTCACTTGCATGGACAGCTCATTTAAACACATGATGTGGGTTCACAGGAATAGATTCCAAATGCAAATACCACACTTGGAATCAACTCCAGACCTTTTACCTGCTTAATTGATGAAGAAATAACGATGGAGTGGCCCACACCTGGCCCTGAAACAGCTTTGATTCAACTATCCAATACTTTTGGTCCCTTGAAAAAGGGGGCATGGCTATTCTTAAGAGCTGTAATTCCTAAACCCTTCCTCCGATTTGGATGTACATACCCTCAAATTAAACCTGAGAGTGTGCACTTTCAGCCCACATCCATTATATAACTATAGCTTGAATATGTTTTGATAAATACCTAAAAAAAAATCTAAAATTGTGCATGTGTCCAAATATATATGGACATAACTGTGTATATATACACACTGAAGAAATGAAACTTTGCTACAATGTAAAGTAGTGAGTGTACAGCTTGTATAACAGTGTAAATTTGCTGCCCCCTCAAAATAACTCAACACACAGCCATTAATGTCTAAACCGCTGGCAACAAAAGTGAGTACACCCCTAAGTGAAAATGTCCAAATTGGGCCCAAAGTGTCAATATTTTGTGTGGCCAGTGGCAAGCTTCACAGGTTGCCACTGGAGTCCTCTTCCACTCCTCCATAGCGACATCACAGAGCTGGTGGATATTAGAGACCTTGCGCTCCACCACCTTCCGTTTGAGGATGCCCTACAGATACTCAATAGGGTTTAGGTCTGGAGACATGCTTGGCCAGTCCATCACCTTTACCCTCAGCTTCTTTAGCAAGGCAGTGGTCGTCTTGGAGGTGTGTTTGGGGTCGTTATCATGTTGGAATACTGCCCTGAGGCCCAGTCTCCGAAGGGAGGTGATCATGCTCTGCTTCAGTATGTCACAGTACATGTTGGCATTTATGGTTCCCTCAATAAACTGTAGCTCTCCAGTGCCAGCAGCACTCATGCAGCACCAGACCATGACACTCCCACCACCATGCTTGACTGTAAGCAAGACACACATGTCTTTGTACTCCTCACCTGGTTGCCGCCACACATGCTTGAAACCATCTGAACCAAATACGTTTATCTTGGTCTCATCAGACCACAGGACATGGTTCCAGTAATCCATGTCCTTAGTCTGCTTGTCTTCAGCAAGCCTCTTCTAAAGATGATGCAGGCTTTCTTGTGCATCATCTTTAGAAGAGGCTTCCTTCTGGGACAACAGCCATGCAGACCAATTTGATGCAGTGTGCGGTGTATGGTCTGAGCACTGACAGGCTGACCCCCCCAACCCCTTCAACCTCTGCAGCAATGCTGGCAGCATACGTCTATTTCCCAAAGACAACCTCTGGATATGACGCTGAGCACGTGCACTCAACTTCTTTGGTCGACCATGGCAAGGCCTGTTCTGAATGGAACCTCTCCTGTTATACCGCTGTATGGTCTTGGCCACCATGTTGCAGCTCAGTTTCAGTGTTTCGGCAATCTTCTTATAGCCTAGGCCATCTTTATGTAGAGCAACATTTCTTTTTTTCAGATCCCCAGAGAGTTCTTTGCCATGAGGTACCATTTTGAACTTCCAGTGACCAGTATGAGAGAGTGAGAGCGATAACACCAAATTTAACACACCTGCTCCCCATTCACACCTGAGACCTTGTAACACTAACAAGTCACATGACATCGGGGAGGGAAAATGGCTAATTGGGCTCAATTTGTACATTTTCAAAGTGTACTCACTTTTGTTGCCAGCAGTTTAGACATTAATGGCTGTGTGTTGAGTTATTTTGAGCAAATTTACATCGTTATACAACCTGTACACTCACTACTTTACATTGTAGCGAAGTGTCATTTCTTCAGTGTTGTCACATGAAAAGATAGAATAAAATATTGATAAAAATGTGAGGGGTGTACTCACTTTTGTGAGATACTGTATACAGTCAGGTCCATAAATATTGGGACATCGACACAATTCTAATTTTTTGCTCTATACACCACCACAATGGATTTGAAACAAAACAAACAAGATGTGCTTTAGCTGCAGACTTTCAGCTTTAATTTGAGGGTATTTACATCCAAATCAGGTGAACGGTGTAGGAATTACAACAGTTTGTATATGTGTCTCCTACATTTTAAGGGACCAAAAGTAATGGGACAATTGGCTGCTCAGCTGTTCCATGGCCAGGTGCGTGTTATTCCCTCATTATCCCATTAACAAGGAGCAGTTAAAAGGTACAGAGTTCATTTCAAGTGTGCTATTTGCATTTGGAATCTGTTGCTGTTAACTCTCAATATGAGATCCAAAGAGCTGTCACTATCAGTGAAGCAAGCCATCATTAGGCCGAAAAGACAAAACAAACCCATCAGAGAGATAGCAAAAACATTAGATGTGGCCAAATCAACTGTTTGGAACATCCTTAAAAAGAAAGAACGCACCGGTGAGCTCAGCAACACCAAAAGAACCGGAAGACCACGGAAAACAACTGTGGTGGATGACCGAAGAATTCTTTCCCTGGTGAAGAAAACACCCTTCATAACAGTTGGCCAGATCAAGAACACTCTCCAGGAGGTAGGTGTATGTCTGTTAAAGTCAACAATCAAGAGAAGACTTCACCAGAGTGAATACAGAGGGTTCACCACAAGATGTAAACCATTGGTGAGCCTCAAAAACAGGAAGGCCAGATTAGAGTTTGCCAAACAACACCTAAAAAAAGCCTTCACAGTTCTGGAACAACATCCTATGGACAGATGAGTCCAAGATCAACTTGTACCAGAGTGATGAGGAAGAGGAAGAGAAGAGTATGGAGAAGGAAAGGAACTGTTCATGATCCAAAGCATACCACCTCATCAGTGAAGCGTCATGGCATGGGCATGTATGGCTGCCAATGGAACTGGTTCTCTTGTATTTATTGATGATGTGACTGCTGACAAAAGCAGCAGGATGAATTCTGAAGTGTTTCGGGCAATATTATCTGCTCATACTCAGCAAAATGCTTCAGAACTCATTGGACGGCGCTTCACAGTGCAGATGGACAATGAACCGAAGCATACTGTGAAAGCAACCAAAGAGTTTTTTAAGGGAAAGAAGTGGAATGTTATGCAATGGCCAAGTCAATCACCTGACTTGAATCTGATTTTCACTTCCTGAAGACAAAACTGAAGGGAAAATGCCCCAAGAACAAGCAGGAACTGAAGACAGTTGCAGTGGAGGCCTGACAGAGCATCACCAGGGATGAAACCCAGAGTCTGGTGATGTCTATGCATTCCATACTACAGGCTGTAATTGACTGCAAAGGATTTGCAACCAAGTATTAAAAAGTGAAAGTTTGATGGATGATTGTTAATTTGTCCCATTACTTTTGGTCCCTTAAAAAGTGGGAGGCACATATACAAACTGTTGTAATTCCTACACCGTTCACCTGATTTGGATGTAAATACCCTCAAATTAAAGCTGAAAGTCTGCAGTTAAAGCACATCTTGTTCTTTTCATTTCAAATCCATTGTGGTGGTGTATAGAGCCAAAAAGATTAGAATTGTGTCAATGTCCCAATATTTATGGACCTGACTGTATATAAAATGTATATGAATACACTACTGGTGTTAAGAAATGCTGCAAATTAAGAGTACTTTCAGAAAAAGAAGTGTTAATGGGATTGTTTCCAATTAATAAAATGGAAAGTAAATAAACATAACATAAATCAAAATCAAATCAATATTTGGTGTGACCCCACTTTGACTTCAAAACTGTATATATTCTTTCTAAATACACTTGCACACAGTTTTTGAAGGAACTCGGCAGGTAGGTTGTTTCAAACATCTTTGAGAACTAACCAAAGATCTTCTGAGGATGTAGGCTGCCTCATATCTTTTTTCTCTTCATACAATCCTAGACAGACTCCATGATGTAGAGATTAGGGCTCTGTGGGGGTCAAACTATCACTTCCAGGACTCCTTGTTGTTCTTTACACTGGCCTTAGTTATTATTGACATTGGGGTCATTGTCCTGCTGCAGAATACATTTGGGGCCAATCACACGCCTCCCTGATGGTATGGCATGATGAATGAGTATCTGCCTGCATTTCTCAGCATTCAAGACACCATTGATCCTTACCAAATCCCCAACTCCTTTTGCAAAAATGCAGCCCAAAACTTGCAAGGAGCCTCCATCATGCTTCACTGTTGCCTGCAGACACTCATTATTGTACCGCTCTCCAGCGCTTCAGGAAACAAAATGGGGTTGATTTACTATGAAAACCGGGAAGTAATGGTCACTCTACATTTAATAGCGCCCAATTAAGCCAAATAAGACTTCAACTAGGCAAACGTGCAAATGAAAAAGGGCGATATTACCGGCAAACATGCCATTGTAAAGGTTGAATCAGCGCTAATCAGTTTTTTTTAGCGGAGTTGCAAGTGCCAATTTCTATCATGTTTATTGTAAGGAACTGCACTGCAGCCATGATGACATGAATGTGAATAAAACATTTTATGTGAGATGTGCTCTACCTCGTCTGCATCTATTTATGTATATTCCAATTAGTATTCCTAGTTTGTTTTCTTCTTTTGCTAACGGATGCAGTTATGTATGAGTATTACAGAGTAATGTCTGTATTATGTAAAGTTACATGCATTGAACATTTACAGTTACATATCTGTTATGTGTTTTTTTTTCTTGTGTTAATTATGTTTTTTATGTGACTATAAAACAGTAATTATTTATGTTCATTCTTTAATCATACTACCCTATTATGCAGGTCTCAGCATACTTAGCACAATGGCTTGGTGCTGTGCACTGTCTACAAAGCACCCAGGTTATGAGTTTAAATCCCAACCAACCTACCACCTACCTAAGGTAGCTGTGTTGATTTTTCCAAGCCAAAAAAAAAAATGTAAACTGCACGTTAACTAGTGTGTGATTTTTGGAATTCCACACCATAATATTATTGAATACTTACATACCGTTGTATGCATTTGAAGAGTTAACCCCCCTGGCGGTATTCCCGAGTCTGGCTCGGGGTGGATTTTTAATACCAAAAGCGGTATCCCCGAGCCAGACTCGGGATCGCATCGCAGGATCCAGGAAGAGTTTACTTACCTTGTCCCCTGGATCCTGCGATGTCTCCCCGCTGTGATCGGCGAGCCGCCGTGTCTTGCTCGATTCACAGTGCCGAGCTCCGTTCCCTGCGAGCGTTGCGACGCACGGGGACGGAGTTCGGCGGCAAATTCAAAAGTGAAACACACAGTACAGATACAGTATACTGTAATCTTACAGATGACGGTACTGTATCAAATAATTACACATCCCCTTTGTCCCTAGTGGTTTGCCCAGTGTCCTGCATGCAGTTTTATATTATAAAAACTGTTCTTTCTGCCTGGAAACTGGAGATTGTCCATAGCAACCAAAACTGTCTCTTTACATCAAAAGTGGCTTTAGACCAGCTAGAAAACAGCGATAATAAATTAGAATCACTCGCAGAATTGAGCGATAGTGATTTGTGGGAAAATCCGTCACCAAACACTAAAAGTAATGACAGCGACAATTCTGCAACTGAGCAAATTTCAGTGTTTTTGATTTGATTACATTATTGAATAATTTTTATTATTATTATATTATTTGTTATAATTATTTATAGTTATTTATTAAATTATAATTTTTTATTTCGTTTTTCAAACTTTATCATACCCGGAATGTCAACTAGACTCTTGTTTGGACATATTTAAGTGAATTATTCCTAAGAATTACAGGCCTACAATATAAAATGCCAAATTTATGTGCAAAATAATGGTACCGCTTTCAGCGCCTAAAATCTGAAATAATCATACCGCCAGGGAGGTTAATATTATGGAATTAACCAAAGTGATGTGCATTGGCTAACTGGCATTTGCCGATTTTCAGCATATGCTGCTGAGTACAATGCAAGTTTTCAGTAGGTGATACCGTCTGCGGGATTTGAACCCATAAGTCCTTCAAAAGTCTCAGTCTTTCAAGGTAGGAGTGCAGAACACTAGGCTACTGGGTTGAGGACACTCATTCCTAGGAAATACATTTACTGAGAGAACCTCTGCGGGATTTGAACCCATGAGTTCTTCAAAAGCCTGAGTCTTCCAAGGTAGGAGCACAGACCACTAGGCTACTGGGTTGAAGATAAACATACCTAGGAAATACATTTACTAGTGTTTGAGTTTTTTAATTCTACACAGTGTTTGGCATCTGAGGCATTCATTTTATGAAAACAACCATGCTCATGCTGATGTGGCATTGGCTATTAGGCATTCAACAATTTTTTAGCGAAGATGCAAGTTTTTGGGACAGGAACATGAAAAATCCAAAGTCCTCATTTTAAAGGCTTATATGCAAGTTATTGCCAAAAAAAGGTGTATGGGAACCCAGATACTGTCCTACGGGACATATATCAATGCAAAAAAAAAAAATTTTTTAAACAATCGTTTTTAAAGGAGCAGTGATTTTAATGATGGTTAAAGTGAAACAATAAAAATGAAATATTCCTTTAAATATCATGCCTGGGGGGGGGGGTCCCTTAGTCTGCCTGTAAAGTGGCACATCTGTGTGATGTACAGAACATGCCACAGCAAAAATGACATTTCTAAAGGAAAAAATGTAATTGAAACTTGCTTGTGGCTGTAATCTATTATCAGTGTCCTATTGAATAGTGCCCTCCGTTGAAAAATGCCTCCGACGGGCTGAGCATGTGCAGTACAGAACAGCAGTCCAGCATAATAACAAAATTTGACAATGTAGAAGGGCCCCGCTCAAAAGAGCTTACAAGCTACAAGGGTAGGACACTACAAATTAGACACATTAAAAATCACATTAGAAAAGCAGGGATACAAATCAAGCTAATAACAACCATGACAAACCATTCTGGTTATCAGAACTCCTCGCCCCAAACCCCTAAAAAATTTAATTGCAGGATTATCATAGACAAAAACAGAAACATTTAATACAAAATATTAAAATACAACAAAATACACACACACACTTATGTTTGAAATTAGCAGGAAGCTTCCTTTTTATCTAAACTATTACAAAAACTAGATTAACAGTAGCAGCTGAAAGTCTAACATGTGAGGTTTAGAAGTAACTAGAACAAGATAAAGGTCTGCTGAGGCTCACAAACAAACACATGGTCAGACTGGACACACTTTTGAGGGTCTTAATACAAAACTATACCAGCAAACACATAAAGCAAACCACAGCCCTAGTGGGGTGTGGGTCGGGCATTATGCACCCTCCCCCAAAAAAATATCTATTTGTAAACCCATATAAGTACTGCAAGCAAAGACTTGGGCCTCTTCTCAGGCAAAACAACCACCACAAATACAGGCCTTTATATAATCTAGCTAAGATTTCTAGCACACCTAGACCCACCCAGTAAAGGACACACCCACCAGTCTAAGTGATTCTGTCTCTTCATGTATGCCTCAAGTGCTCACACCTGTTCATCAGGAACACACATCTTTACAAATGAAAGAATGCATCGGCATATATATCTGTGCAGGGTAAACCTAAAAATAAAAAATGTCCAAGGCTCTGGCCATGATCAGTTACAACTTTGTGAGGACTGCTTCACACAAATTGGTGACAAATCGCATTCATCATTCATCATCAGCATACAACATTCAAATATGGCCCAAGACACCACAGTTCTAGATTTGGCGCAAACCCGCGCTTGCTTGATTTATATTGTTATTTCTTGGGCTTCCATTATGTGAAACCCATCAAAAATGCAATCACTTGTGAAAAAGAAACTTTAACACCACAACAGAGGAAGAACATACAAACCTCTAGCCAGGTAGCAGGATTGTGATTCGATCAACGCCTTCAGTGCTGATAAGCAGAAGTGCTAACCTGTTAGCCACTGTGCTGCCACATGAATGGAGGCTGCATCTCAGTGGTGTGAAACAGTCCTACAGTGCAATAAGTTAATCAATGCAGATGTACTATGGAAGGCCAGAGAGCCATTGAACAACCTGTTTCTGGGATATGCCATCTGTTTTGAAGGCTGGTTATGGCTGATTACTGTAAGCATGCTGCTAGAGAAACAGCTGTTATTTTGTTGGTGTTTACTTGGTAAGAGGCTGCAATTAGTGCTGATGGGGAAATGTTAAGGCTGATAATTGTTCTTGCCCATGGTAAACATATGGTACGATTTGCAATGGTGGTGGAACCCTCCTACACATAAATACACATAAATACTGCATTTCTTTGGACATATACCTATAGGTGGTGGAATGACATCAGTCAGGAGTTATGCTTCTTGATTTACTGTATGATATTTGGTGGTTCTTGGGGTGTGAGTGTAAAATAGCGATGCTACCCTCTGAATTTTGGGAATGACATTTTGATTTCCGATGTTGGTACACATATCACATTTTTTTTTTTGTGGGGGGGAGGTTATGATCATTTGGAAATACGAAACAACACACAAAATAGTGACTCATTTAAAATTTGCATCAGCAATGGTATTGTTTGTGGTTATGGAAGATACCTGTGGGAGTTTCTGTAAAGATTTTTGTGAGATGGACAGCAACAAGTGAGAGAGACAGAAAAAAATATATTTTACCAAAACACGAAAACATTATACATTGCTAGCATTCTTAAAAACAAAAAATATGAAGAAGCAACATTGTTGCAAGGACAATTTATTTTAGAGAAATAAACAGTTCATCTCAAAATTAAAATGTGTTTTTTTGGGGGAAGTAACAATTGTACCATTATAATCAATGGTTGAGACTTGCATTTGGCTATGAAGCGAAAAAAGGCATTTTAGCATTTTTGCCAAGCGCTAATTTGCGAATTTACTATAGCGCTTGGTAAAAAAATGAATGAGAGTTAAAATGAGAGTATTTTGCATGTCTGAGCATGCACACTTGTGCTGGTACATAGTTGTAAAGAGAAGTGGAATTTATCTCTTCTCAGACTTTCATTGATATTTCAGTTTATATATCACTTTTTTAAGAAGTTTAAAAGCTGATTATCTTTAAACAATATACCACTTATTTAAGTACCATTTAGGCTATCATATCATGCTCAAAACATTATTTCCATGTGCAGTTCTCATGTTTCTACAAAGAGTAATGATTTGGATGGTCTCTGTTGTCTGGGAGCTATAGTGAATTTGATTTTGGGAGTATTTTTTTCCAAGCACTATAGTGAATTCCATTTTTGCACTAATTAGCACGATTTGGCTATTTTGAGAACATTTATTTACGCATTTGCATATTCTTGCTATAGTAAATCAACCCCACTGCCTCCTGCTACAGCCAAATATTTCAACTTTTGACTCATCAGTCCAGAGTACCTTCTGACATTTTTCTGCACCCCAGTTCCTATGTTTTCATGTATAGTTCTGTTGCTTAGCCTTGTTTCCATGTTGGATATATGGATTTTTGGCCTAAATTCTTCCAAGAAGACCAATTCTGGACAGATTTCTCAGTAGATGGGTGTACCTGAGTCCCACTAGTTTATGCCAGTTCTGTGCTGATGGCACTGCTGGACATCTTCTGATGTTGAAGGGAAGTAAGCATGATGTGTCTTTCATCTGCTGCAGTAAGTTTCCTTGGCCAAATACTGTGAATACTGTCCTTAATGTTGCTTGTTTCTTTGTGCTTCTTTAGAAGAGCTTGAACAGCACATTCTGAAAACCCAGTCTGCTTTGAAATCTTTGCATGGAAGAGCCATTGCTGATGCGGTATAACTATCTTGTGTCTTGTTGCTGTGCTCAGTCTTGCTATGGTGTATGACCTGTGACATGAAATGGTCTTCCACAACCTCACCTAGCAGAGTTTGGCTGTTCCTTACCCAGTTCTAAGCCTCCTACACGGTTGTTTTTGTTTCAGTTAATGACTGTGTTACAACCTACATATGAAATTGATGATCATCAGCACCTGCTTGGTATAATTAGTTAATCATACATCTGACTTTAATAAAATCCCTGACTTGCAAGATTTGATGATGGTTTGAAGCCAAAGGGTAGTCACATGAAAAATGTATTTGATTTTTAATACTTCTTCTGTTCTCTCACTTTGCATTTTGTGAAATTGATCAAAACGAACAATTAAAATATATATTCTAGAAAGTTAATCAATGCAGATGTACTGTGGAAGGCCAGAGAGCCATTGAACAATCTGTTTCTGGCATAAACCATCTGTTTTGAAGGCTGATTATGGCTGATTACTGTCAGCATGCTGCTAGAGAAATAGCTGGGATTCTATATCCTGTATATCTGTACAGTGACGGCTTCCTGGTAGGCAAGCTCAGGGGTTTTTCAGACTAGGATCCAAACCTGATTCCTAAGTACCAGTAGCAAATAAAAATGTGCTTACTTCAGCATAACAGAGCCCAGCTAGCAGCAGAGGCTTCTGGCCTGCATCTCCAAACTGACACAAGTGAAATCATTGGCAGTTCTCTCCAAAACGCCCTCTGCAGGGCCCAGCAACTGCCGCACAAAGAAAAGGGACACATGCATGCCAACCAAGACACATCCCTTTTGGCCAAGTAAATATCCCCCCACAGCCTCAACTCAGAGGAGGTAGAGTTGCTAGTGGAACAAAAACTATGGACTCAGTAAAGAGCATCAGCATGCTGATGAAGTTTAATGGGCCTATGCTCTACCTAAAAAAACAATAGGTAATCCTGGTATTTTTCCCCTTATTTTGTCACATCCACATTAGAGAAGCATGGTCGGACATAAGTTTGAATTACCTTCCTAACAGGTAATACTAAAGCCCATTTAATGACAAGACATTTCTGTTCTACTAAAATCAGCTTTTCTCAGCTACAGTTAAATTCTGACTGAGAAAGACCACAAAATGCTCCTCTCTATGAATTACCTGTAACAAAACAGCTCCTGGTCCCACATCAGAGACATCTGAGAGCTACCAGAATATGATGTTACATATATACAAAAGCCTGTAATATTGATAAAACTTAACTGTGGCATAAATGAAGTAGAAGTAGACGAGGGTGTGCTTCCCTACGCACCTAAAGCCAACTAGAAGGATCACTAAAAATATATATATATTTTTTTTTTAAAATAACAAACATGTTATACTTACCTCCACTATGCAGCTCGTTTTGCACATAGTGGCCCCGAACCTCGGTGGCTGTCTCGGCTCCCCCCGCAAAGACTCAACACCTTTGCGAGCTCCCTTGCATGGTGTTGAGTGCTTGCGGGCTCGCTCCCGTGATACAGCCGGCGGCCATAGCCACTCCCTGTATCACTCGGCCCCGCCCCGGCACGCTGCGTCATTGGATGTGATTGACAGCAGCGCGAGCCAATGGCTGCGCTGCTTTCAATCCATCCACTCTAGCCAATCAACGGCCAGGCTGAGCGGCAAAGAGGATGTCGGGAGCGAGCGCGGGACTTTCGAGGGGTCAGGTAAGTAAAACGAGGGGGGCTGGGGGGCGGTATTGTCTGATGTTTTTTCACCTTAATGCATAGAATGCATTAAGGTGAAAAAACTTTTACCTTTGCAACCCCTTTAACTAAAACTTAACCTTTATTGTAAATCATAAAAGGTATGTAAATGACCATAACAGGTACGCCTAAAGGGTGAGGTCAATGCCACTATATACAGTATGAACCAACGTTCTATCTTTATGTGGTAATATTACCATCTACCAAGTTTAATTAGTGAAACTTCTCTTGACATATACATTTTAACACCTTTTATATCCACTGTATATAAACTCAAGGTCTACTCATCAACACCAGCTGGTATAAAGATATCTGTCTCTCCTCCATCTATTAGCCACATATAAAATGAGATGAACAGAAAAAGAATAAGTATACTAGTAAATACTGTCTTGCTGAAGATGTGAGTTATGTCTTCTGCTCTATGAAATTATCTATCTCTCAGATATGTAATATGGGTACACTCATCTATGTGGACACAAATAACCACTGATGGAAAGCCCCATATAGCACCATATCCACAAAAACGTTACTCTACTAATCAAGACTTCATTGACACAAGGCATATTTTAGGACACAAAAATTAATTAGGGGGAGAAAGAATGTGTCAGGACAAAAACGAAATCATGTGAACCTAAATAAAAATAAAGTCAGAAGGTGCTCCCAAATCAAATCACCCAAACCTAACATGTTTCACTCTTCAGCTTTGTCAGAGGTAAAAAAAAAAAAACAAAGAAAGTGAAGAAAGTGAGCAACCAAGGGTAGCTGACTGCCACATGGTGAAAAGAAAATAAGAATATGAATAAGATGTTGGCACAGAACTGACTTGAGCTCCAGGAAGGCCTTTACAGCATCTGTATTCCACTCAACCATGAGAAACCTCCAAGCCTTGGTATGATCGGTTATCGACACCACTAGGATTGCAAAATTAGGCGCAAACCGTCCCTAGGACCCCACTATGCTCAGTATTCATGCATCTAGTGAGGAGATGGGGCCAATACTGTATAGCCTCCACCTTGTTTATTTGGGGCTTCACCATCCCTCTTCCCACTTTGAACACAAGCTACATTCCTTCATGCCTAAAGCACACTTTTCAGGGTTCACTGGAAATCCCCCTCCTTAGAGAGCTGTAACGGAATCGCTTCCCACGCTTCGCTTGAGTGCGTTCATCAGTATACAGCCTCCTCCAGTCTAAACATCAGAGATCAGATATTATAGCCAATCATACAAGACTAGCTGACAATAGCTTGTATGAACATGGAACATTTATTTGGCACTCTCACACAGAATATATACCAAAGGAAGACACCCCCTCTCCTGATTATATTACCCTAACAATACAAGCTGCAACCACAAACATAATTAACATGTCACTTAACCCAGCCTAGGTGACTCAATGCCCACCCAGATAATGTTGTGAATAATCAGATATCCCTACTTCAGGTCAGACTTGCCCTCATCAAACTCCCAAAGTACAATACAAATTGTTACAAGTATAAGCACGTTCCACAAGGGTTTCATAGCAGAGACAAAAAGGTGTTCCAATTAGCGCAATTAACAATACAAACAGTGATCTCCCCCATCCTCAGCCTAGTAGGCAACAGACTATAGCAGGAGACCTCAGTAACAGACTGTCCAGCTCCTACATTAAAGAACATGAAAGAGAGATCAATGTGACCAGCTCTTTCAATTAACATGTATAGTTCAGAAACAAACAAACCAGGAATAGTCTTCATATATTTCTTGAGGGGTATTGTTGATAAATATTACTGCCCCATCTGAAGTAATCCAAACCACATTCTCAGTGTCCATTAAGGAGTTGTCCATCATTTTCTCAGTTACCCTGTGCCCCTAATAGACACAAGGTCACTTACACATAAGAGGGGCATGGGGAGCTGAAGCAAGGGTTTCCCAACCTCTCTAGGGAAGCTGGGTTCCACAGGCCCCACACCCAACGTGACTCCCAAGATGTTTCGTAGAGATACATCTTCAGGGTATCGTGTTGCATAATCAAGGATCACCGGTATGTGCTGGTTACCTTGGGGCCTACTAAATCGGTTGCTATTTGTTCAACAGGAACTTTAACTTAACTAGGTGTGGGCATCAAAGGGGCTACGCAAGTAGGATACCAGAGTGGTTAATTGTCAGGTAGGACAAGACATACAGTCTTTCTTTATCTCAGTTTGTAATTCTGGCCAGTAGAACTGGTCTGTTAAACGCACCTTGGTTATCTCAGTTCCCAGGTGTCTCCCCAAAATACCATTATGGGCCAGATCAAGAACCTTCCATCTGTATGACTGGGGTATGTTTTTGTTTGCACAAAATTAAGCCATCTCTCATTTGCTTCTTGCTCTTGGGAAACCTCATTTACGACCACTATCCGTTCTTTTGCCCAGATCTAAACAGGAACTTGCATTTGGCCATGCCAAAAACCCCCAAGGACACATCCAAATCTGGAAGGGCAGGTCTTTAGGTCCGCCCACCTCATGTTCAACAGTTCCACAGATGGTGGTAATAGACATAGACACCAGTGCACAGGTCCTTCTCCATGGATGCAGGTGGCCAGATGCGTCTTGGTCATGGGTCCCACCAGGGTATCTTGTACCATACTCACTGAGTCCAGGAGAAAAGTCACTGGAACCTGGTTGATGATGTATTCAAAGGTTCCTCCACCAAAAAGGGGGTGTGAAGTACAGGCTTTTTTTGCAAAGAGAAAGAGCCTGCATTGAGCCCCAAGCTGCATGGAAACTTTCTGGCATGGGCACTGTGCCCTAATATCCCCCCAGTTATGACATCTCCGGCATTGTATAGGGCACGGAGGCTATCAGTTGCGCTCACATGAAAGGGCAGAGGCTGAGTCTTCCCAGGATTCCTGTAGGCTGGTTTCGGGATTCTGCAACACATTTTTTCCCCAAAGAAAAAACTTTTCCTGGCACAAGTGAACGTGTGGTGGGGATGAGCACACCCATTATTGCAGGTTAACCAGCAGAGACCAAAGATATTGGTCCATCACAAACCTCTCCACCATTTGGGGTCCCGTCAAGGCCTCGGTTGCAGCCACTTAGTGACCAATTTGATCAGATTATACATCTGCAAATGTGGCAACTGATCTGATTGTTAGCTCCACAAGTGCACCCAAAATTGCTTTAGACCATCGTTATCACCCCAAACAGATTAGATTCCCAAGTTTCAGGTAGTCATAGACCCCAGAATCCACAGGAGGCTATTTCCTGTTAACATCACCTGGCATTTGTTCAGACCCCATTCTTTTGTTTTTGAATAAGTTATTTTAAATTCAATTTTAAAAGCTACGTTCAACTTTAGGAAAAAAATGAAAAATAAACGCACAAAGTTTTGCAGGAAAAAATTTGCAAATAAAAAGAGCCTGCAAAGCATTGCACCGGAAATCAGTGTATTGCAGGTGCAATGTCAGCCTACTGCAAACTCTTCCTTTGATGCAGCGTACACACGAGCGGACTTTCCGACCAGACTGGTCTGACGGACCGAATCCGGCGGACAATCTGACCATGTGTGGGCTGCATCAGACTTCCGACGGACCGTTTCAAACCTGCTTCAAATCTTTACGTCGTAACTCCGCGGGACTCGGTTCCTAGCGGAAAGCCCGTTCGTCTGTATGCTGATCCGATGGAACCAGATAGGACGCAAGGGCAGGGTACTACATCTCGCGCTCGCTGCAATAGGAAAAACAAATTTTCCTATTGCGGTGAGCGCGAGGGGGAGGCGACGATGTCCCTTAGGTCTGGTATGGATTTTAAGGGGAACCCCCTATGCTGAAAAAACAGCGTGGGGTCCCCCCAAAATCCATACCAGACCCCTATCCGAGCACGCAGCCCGGCCGGTCAGGAAAGGGGGTGGGGACGAGCGAGCACCCCCCTCATGCGGTACCAGGCCGCATGCCCTCAACATGGGGGGTGGGAGCTTGTCCCCATGTTGATGAGGACAAGGGCCTCTTCCCAACAACCCTGGCCATTGGTTGTCGGGGTCTGCGGGCGGGGGGCTTATCAGAATCTGGGAGCCCCCTTTTACATCGTACCCCTACCCATTCACCTAGGGAAAAAGTGTCAATAAAAAAACACACTACACAGGTTTTTAAAGTCATTTATTCGACAGCTCCGGTGGTCTTCTTCCGACTTCGGGGGTCTTCTTCCGACTTCGCCGCGCTCTCCGGCCTCTTCTCCTGGTGTTCGACCTCTTCTCCCGGTGTCCGGTTCTTCTGTTGGCTCCTCCGCTATCTTCTGCCGCTCTTTTGCTAGCGGTGGCCCGGACTTTTGTGTCGTCTTCTTCCCTCTTCGCTTCTTCTGATGTTGACACGACGCTCTCTCCCGCTGTAATGCTGTGTGAGCGCTCCGCAATGACCTATATAGGTGGTGACTGTGCCCCCTTATGACGCCACAGTCCCGGGGCATGTTGGGACTGTGACGTCATAAGGGGGCGTGGTCAACATCACCAAATGACCACTCCCCCTTATAAGAAGCGAAGACGGAAGAAGACGACGCAGAAGTCCGGGCCACCGCTAGCAAAAGAGCGGCAGAAGATAGCGGAGGAGCCGGCAGAAGAACCGGACACCGGGAGAAGAGGTTGAACACTGGGAGAAGAGGTCGGAGAGCGGGAGAAGAACCGGACACCAGGAGATGAGGCCGGAGAGCGCGGCGAAGTTGGAAGAAGACCCCCGAAGTCGGAAGAAGACCCCCGGAGCTGTCGAATAAATTACTTTAAAAACCTGTGTAGTGTGTTTTTTTATTGACACTTTTTCCCTAGGTGAATGGGTAAGGGTACGTCGTACCCCATACTCATTTGCATAGGGTGGGGGGCCAGGATCTGGCCCCCTTAATAAAGGGGGCTACCGGATTCCGATAGGCCCCACACCCGCAGACCCCGACAACCAATGGCCAGGGTTGTCGGGAAGAGGCCCTTGTCCTCATCAACATGGGGACAAGGTGCTTTGGGGTGGGGGGGCCGCAGGTCGCCCCCCTCCCCCAAAGCACCCACCCCCCCATGTTGAGGACTGGTATGGTTCGGGGGGGCGCTCACTCGTCCCCACCCCCTTTCCTGACTGGCCGGGCTGCGTTCTCGGATAAGGGACTGGTATGGATTTCGGGGGGACCCCCACGCCATTTTTTCGGCGTAGGGGGTTCCCCTTAAAATCCATACCAGACCTAAGGGCCTGGTATGCCCCACGACGGGGCTCGCAAGGTGTCAATCTTGCCGATAAAAGCGGCGAGATTGACTTCCTTTTCTAGTCCCGTCGTACCCGAGTCACGCTCAAAATGAACGGACTTGTTCTTGTGTGGGCAAGTCCATTCATTTGGAAAGTCCGTCGTAACTCCATCAGAAAGACCGGCGGACATTGTCTGCCGGAAAATCCGGTCGTGTGTAGGCAAGTCCGTCTGTATTCCGGTCGTGTGTAGGCAAGTCCGTTTGTAAAAAAAGTTAGTTGGAAGTCTGTCAAAAGTCCGTCGGAAAGTCCGTCGGACCAGTCCAGTCGGAAAGTCTGCCTGTGTGTACACGGCTGACTCGGCCATTACCTCTATAAGGTACTGGCCGAGTCAGAGCTCGGTTCACACCTAAATCGACCGCAGATTGCACAGCAACGCTGTCCGTCCCTGTTCTCCGTTTCAGTTGGAGAACTGGAGTACTTGTATTCCCTTTAAGGCTCGGTTCACACCTAAACCGGCCGCATATTGCACAGCAACGCAGTCCGTCCCTGTTCTCCGTTTCAGGGAGAAATCAGGGCAGAATCTTTGCCTGAATTCGGCCCTGAAACAGAGGCAAAGACGCACAGCATTTCTGTGCAGTGCGCTCCTCAGCCGCCAGGGAGACATGTGAACCGACTCCGTAGAGAGCCGGTCACATTCTCTTGTTATGCGAATTGGATGCGGGTTTCTGTGAACCCAGCCTAAGATGTATCAATTTGCTTTTTTTTCCAAGTGTTCCCTGTCTATACAGTATTACCTAATTATTGCTAGCAATGTTCAGTTCAGTTGCACTGCAAGTAAAAATTGAATAGAATATAAAAGTGGTAAAATAAACCAAAATCAAACATTTATTATAATGCAGCCTCACAACTCTAAGGCCGGGTTCACACTGCTGCGATGCGGGAGACCACATGTAATTTGCGCGGGAATCGTAGCACATACCTTTGCGAATGACATGCGGTGTCTCTGGGGTGCATTTTGAGTCATGGATTTGCATGGCTCGAATCAAATACCACCAAAAGAAAGCTCTATTTGTGGGGAAAAAAAGGACATCAATTTAGTTTGGGTACAGCGTTGCACAACCGCGCAATTGTCAGTTAAAGCGACACAGTGCCGTATCGCAAAAAATGCTCTGGTCTTTAAGGGGGCAAATTCTTCCGGAGCTGAAGTGGTTAACAAACACTCCGCAATCGGTTCACATTTACGGGTTGCGGTTTTGATGCAGTGCATATTTTCTCTTTGAATTCGCACTGCATCTAGTGAAAACAGAGTGTCAGATGTGGTAGCTGTATTCGTTTTCTTTTTTAAGCTTTCTTTGATTTATTGAATTTCACCTGGTGATCTAGCCATTAAGTCTGTTGTTGTTCAACAGAACAGGCTATCCTGCATTCAGAGGGTTGAGACATATTATTTAACACTGGGGTGCTTCCAATGATAAACATTTATAAATTTATGTAAAACCTTTATCCCAGAAGAAGAAAAATGGTTTGCTGTGTCTGCCTAAAAAGTGTTAGCTGGAGTTTGGCTTTAAGTTGTATCTAAATATGCTAAGTGCATCTAACTGCATCTACCCAGTATACACGCATAATGCCCGGTTTAAAATGGTAATAAACTCTGCCCCCTCAAATGCTGTTTCTTAATAAAGCCAATATAATAAAGCATTCCAACACATTCTGCATTGTATTTTTTTTTTAACAAGAAGTTCTGCATTATAAATAACCCCCTTCGTATGTTTCTTACTTTTTTTGTGGCCGTTTCTAAATTCTTGCTTCCCAGGATAAGCCTGTGCCATGTTAAGTAGAGTCTTCCGAGCCCGCAGTGCACTATACTTCTGCCCTTTCTTTTATTCCTTGCCGTAATCTCGCGCATGTGCAGTGATTTCTTAGCCAAACCACGTTTTCATTGCAATATTACTATGGCAACCATGTTCCACGTATCACAACAGACATGTATTACTCCTATGTGCCGCGCTATGTCAATGTTTACACCACCTGTGATGTTGAAAGCCACATGGGGTGTATCATGAACTTCTGAATGAGGCCATAATCTCACGGTATCTCGGCGCAGTGCAGCAGAAAGGAGACGATGAAGCCATAGTTATGAATGGATTGACGACACAAAGAGCGTGCCGTGAATTGGAGGAAATATGCGCATGCGCCGTGATGTCAACAAAATGAACTGGACAGATTACAAGCAAACAGAGCAGGTTAGGGGACATCTACACACAGAGCTGTGTTTAGTATTTACTGATGATTTAAATGTGGTAAATTTTTGGGGGAGAGTTTACTACCACTTTAACATTACCTTCCCCCAGACTAAAAATGCTGCTGTCCAAATGTGTCTGTTTTACTACTTCAACCAGAATGCAGATACCTTAAGACAGTAATGCCGCGTACACATGGCCGGTTTTGCCATCGGAATAAACTCTGAAGGTTTCTCCGATGGAACTCCAACGGAATTCTGCTCAAGCGGTCTTGCATACACACACACCAAAGTCCGACCGTCCAGAACGAGGTGACGTAAAACGGGACTAGAAAAAGGAAGTTCAATAGCCAGTAGCTTCAGTCTCGTACTTTTATTTTTTATTTATTTTATTTCAGTTACTTATATTGCGCCATCAATTTACGCAGCGCTTTACATATACATTCACATCAGTCTCTACCCTCAAGGAGCTTACAATCTAAGGTCCCTAACTCACATTCATACATACTAGGGACAATTTGGACAGGATCCAATTAACCTACCAGCATGTCTTTGGAGTGTGGGAGGAAACCGGAGTACCCGGAGGAAACCCACGCAGGCACAGGGAGAACATGCAAACTCCAGGCAGGTAGTGTCATGGTTAGGATTCAAACCAGCGACCCTTCTTACTGATAGGTGAAAGTGCTACCCACTACACCACTGTGCGAGCATGCATCGTTTTTGGTCAAAAAAGCATACAGACGAGCGGTTTTCCCAATAAGAATTGGTTCCGTCAGAAATATTTAGAACATGTTCCATTTCTAGGTCCGTCAGAATTTTCGAAAGAAAAAGTCCGATGAGGCCTACACAAGATCGGAATAGACGATGAAAAGCTTCCATCTGACTTTTTCTGTCGGACATTCCGCTCGTGTGTACGCGGCTTAAGTGTGTTACATGCCAGATCACCGGGTGAGAACAGAGGAAAAAAAAAAGTCTAAAAAAAAATAAAACAAATGCAGCCATCACATCTAATGATTGGTAAGTTACAATATATTACATTTTTGGTTTGGTTTTATTACCACTTTAAGCATTTACTGCTTGCTCACTTTAAACAATGAACAAGTTTACCTGGATGGTGGTACCTAAAACTGCAGCAACACAAAAATCCAGAAAGACAGAGTCCTCATTTAAATGCATTAAGCTCCAGGGGCAGCAGCAGATCAATATGTGAAAAGCCATTGGCAGATTTCCACAGCAACTGTGATATTAATGACTAGGCTTTCTTTCCCCTAGCCACAGCTTTTGAGAATAGTGGTGATCATTCTTCAAACCAAATTTTCTATTTATTTCCATCAAAAGAAACTCCATGGGGTAGGACATTTTTTTTTTCTTGTAAAAAGACAAAATGAAAATCTCTAGAGAACAAGTCAAGTCGTATAATCAAAGATTACATGTTGAGCATATTACAAATACATACTACATTTCTGAAAGTATCTGTTCAGGAAAAGGATGTTGTCTTCATGATAAATTTTATATTGCAGGCAAATTCATATTGGCCACAAAAATCTTCTAAATGTTTAGCATTCGGCAGTGCTTTTTTGTCATGAGCAAAAAATCTATACATAGAAAATCTGGTGTCTTTTTACTTGTACAGTACTCAGTCATGGAAAATTATCTATGCGAGAACTGAAGTAAATGGGGGAAACATTGATTACTACTGTACAAAATAACCACATTTTTTCCTAAGTTAAACAAACCACTATCACAGATTCATTATCTGTTAAAATAGAAAAACGTTTTTAGCATGCAATTTAAAAAAGTAACTAAAACTTTTAAAAATTCACTTAAAAGGATACTAAACACACTTGGTTTCATTTACATTTTCCCTTCTTTAATTTTATTATTATTCAGGATTTATATTGCGCCGACAGTTTACGTAGCGCTTTACAACTTGAGGGTAGACAGTACAAATACAATACACTTTAATACAGTAGGAATCAGAGGGCCCTGCTCCTTAGAGCTTACAATCTAAGAGGGAAGGTCAAGAGATACAAGAGGTAATAACTGTGAGGGATGTGCTGATGGAGAAAATAAATGTAGAGTTGTTAGCTGGGGGCCAGATAGGCTTCTCTGAAGAGATGAGTTTTCAGGGATCGTCTGAATGTGGATGATGGCACTGTAATTATTTTAATTAAAAAACATCTAAGTACCTTTTTCCTAATTGATATACAGCTGTCACATGACCCAGATCTTTCCCAGCCTGTCTGCAGGGAAACATAAACAAGAGGAGCTTCTAGTCCTCTGCTGCTGGTCACATGCTCAAAATAAAAAATAAATCAATAAAATCCAGGGTAAAAATAAATAATTAATATCAATAAACTGTGAAAAACAACAATCGGCGCCAAAATAAATGACTTCCTCCTATAACAGGGTAAATGTGTAAAATCGCCAATATATGTGACTGCACAGCTACTGAACACTTACAGTGATACACCACACCAAATTTAATATTGTTTTCTAAATAGTGCAGCGCTGTGTCTCATTAAATAATGTGCATACAAAATTTATATTAAACATTTCATGACCAAAAAAATATTTTAAATTAAAAAATGAAAATGTCAAAAGATTTGAAAAAAAACAGTTCATCTGTCAATGCTTTCAAAACAATCACCGCTGTGTGTTTGTTCTCAAAAGGACCAATATCCAGTGCACACCTCCACCAGCTAAAGTGCCTGCTCACCTCATAGATGAATGTAAAAGCATAGACAAATCACTCCTTGTGTCCACCACAATGGATCAACTTTCACTCTCCAATGGTAATCCTACAGTCTCCAGACTGCTCCTCTGTGTGGGTAATCAGCGTTTGTATTGCCGTCAGACAAATCTTCCTTCATTTTCTCATAAGTGCTCAATCACACTATTACTTCCGTAGGTTATAGACATGAAACAACAAACACAAGTGCCATAGTGTACTCTGTTTGCATGTTTATTAAAAGCCCCCAAAACAAATCCACTTACAAGATAAAAACCTTAAAACAGCATGTCTCAAATCATCACTTCATTCACCGCAAATCTACACTCACGATACTTCACAGATTCGGCTCCTCCCCTCTAAACGCGTGTCGCCATCTCATTGGCCTTCATCAGGCTATGGCTTCACCAGAAGATCTGGCCTATTGGCATACACAGGCTCTAACAATGAGTCCTGAGACTGAACTCATTCCCAAAGAGGGGAAACTGGGCATAATAAAAGCAAGTGTATCTTTATTCATCACACAGTACCATGGCATAGGACATAAAGGATGGAAAGCTACAGCTGAAATGTTAACACAAAACTTTGCAAAGAGAGTGGAAATTCCACATTCCATATCACCCACAGAGTTCAGATATAGTGGACAGAATGAACCGAACAATTAAAGACAAAATAAGGAAGGCTACGGGTGGCACATTTGCCAAATGGAAAACTGCGCTGCTTTCGGTTTTAGCAGAAATAAGAATGACCCCTTCCAAGACCAATCACTTGTCCCCTTTTGAGGTCCTAAGGGGTCGACCTTTTCCCACGTCCTGAATTAAGAAACCCTTGGTAATGGAGCAGGGAGATCTGAGTTTGATACAGGAAGAATATTGTAGAAACTTGATTATGAAGCTGAATGGCATCTACGGTAAAGTATTCTCTTCTTTTCCATTACCCTCACAGGAACCAACACACGAGTTCCAACCCCGGAGACGTGATCGTAATTCGTCGGCTGAACGAAGATTACCCTTTTGGTCCGCCCACTAGCGTAGTCGCAGTGACCAGAACCGCTGTCCTCATGGAACAATCTGGAGCCTGGATGCACGGCAAGAGGATAAAGAAAGTACCACAAAGGACCCCAAAGCAAGACACAGATAAAGGAGGTGAAGCAGGTGATGGAAATCCTCGAAGAGCAAGTGAAATAGGTGATAAAGACTCTGAAAAACATGACCTCACTTCTCTCACTACAGACTTCTGGGAAACCCTTGTGCCTACTCTGTATGCTGGCACTGATGGTGTTTCTGCCCACATGAATCTATCATCCTGAGGACTTGGGCGACCCTAAATGCCATATGCAGCCCCCCTTCTAATGGAACAGTAACTAGACAAAGGAGGGAATCCAACATGGAGTGCCCAAAGGACTCATACCCCCCTACTAAAAAAAATGTTGTTACTTCAGTATACGTATTCTTATGCTCAGAAGTCAGGTCATGACAAATGCTGGGTGTGCAGTAAATTGCAGCAGAGCACACTTTGAATTCCTCTGTTAGCTGTCCCTGTGAACATAACTCAGTTTCTGAATGGTACTCCTCCTGTAAGTATAACCAATATATCAGCCATATATGCAAATAACACAATTTCCTTCCCGATAATTGGTAGAAGCCACTTTCCAGATTGGTGTTTTAACTGAGGAAATTCCTTAAATAAAGGTCAAAAGATTTGCCGAAGCTCACAGTTTAATATCTCTTTAACCACTTAGCGACCATAGCCGAATGACAGCTACAGCGCGCCTCGAGCCAGGCTAGCCTGCCGTCTGGGTTTGTTTTCCTACCTGGGAGCTGTGATGTGTCTGGCGGGCCTCCTCCCACTCCCCGCCCCTTGTGCGCCTGGGGGGGTGTGGGCACCGCCACAACGCATCAACGTCACGCATCCCGTGTCTGACGTGCGGCGTCTGCCTGAGCGCCGTTGCGCCATGACACGTGGGAGCTACGCTCGCAAGCACACTGGGGGTTGTGAGTGCGGGCTGGCCGGACATCACGCCTGGCACGTCCTGCCCCTCCCCCTGCAGCGATATGCGGCGTGACGTCAGTGGGCGGTCCTGTTGCGGTGCTCACATTGGCGCCTTCCGGACGGTGCTCGGCACACGAGGCTTCTATTCACATCGGCAAACATACACTCAGGTTCTCCTTCTTCCCAATTACTCCAATCTTATCACAGGTATCCTATCATCAACTTATTTGTTCCCCACACTATACTGTTCTTTTCTACCTACGGTGGTACTTTCTGCATCCTTTCACCCATTCCTCCTATTACCTTGTAGTGTCACTTTTCACCTTCACCTCTCCCCCTCCCCCCTCCCCCCACTTTCCCCCTGCTTTTTCACCCATTCATGCCTTTCAATTTTTCCCCTGTTAACACCTTGTTCACCTACTTTTCACCTCACTTTTAGGTTGCCTGGTTCCGTGCCCGTTCTGGTTGGCGCCTTTGGGGCGCCGCTGTTGGTTTGCCCACTGCGGCTCCCGGAGGGGAGTGTGCCTGGATGGCTTGTGCTGCCCGACACCACACCTCCATCTTCTTTGAATTTGAGTAAGTTAGAATGCACTGGGTTTGGGGGTCTCTTAGTTTCACCCCCGTGTACCTATGCATTCACTCCATTAATCACTATCCAAATTAATGCTAATATCTCTACTTTTAGAAACATCAAGTGCTGGCTCCTGACGAGTGTCCCTTTAGCCACGAAACGCGTAGAGCTGCCTTACGCCTTGCTACTCTATCCATATAGCTTTATCAGCTAAATCATATACCTTACCCCAGGATCCAAGAGGCCCGATTCTCTGCAGGCATTATCACATTTTATCATCTTACCCTTACGATATTTTTGGTGCACTTTGGAAAGTTGTTGCTTGCCATTTTCTTGTGATATATAATATTGCTTGTTAATTCTTGTGATATTTAAGTCATGATTGAGATGTATTGTATTACCCATGCATTACCACCAATTATATGTATATTTATCAATGTACCTTGCTTTTTATCTGATGGCAACCAATAAACTCCTTTTATGCTCCACCAAAAGATGCTTTTGCTACCACATGCTTGTTCTCCCCCCCTTTTGAATATGACAGGGATGGAAATATGTGACCCTACCGGGCCACAATTTCATTTAAAGTCCCGAGGGATGGAAGAACTGGCCTTACCAGGTCACGCCTTCATTTAAAGTCCCCAAAACCAGTTTTGCTATTGAATATATGCAAATAACACAATTTCCTTCCCGATAATTGGTAGAAGCCACTTTCCAGATTGGTGTTTTAACTGAGGAAATTCCTTAAATAAAGGTCAAAAGATTTGCCGAAGCTCACAGTTTAATATCTCTTTAACCACTTAGCGACCATAGCCGAATGACAGCAACAGCGCACCTCGATAACTCTGGGAGGGCGTACATTGACGCCCTCCCAGAATCTTGCTCCTGCGCGCCCCCTGGGGCACGCAACCCGGGAATATGCATATGCACGGATCATGGTAAAAGGCCGCTGACAGCGAGCGTTCACCGCGTGATCGCTCCGTCACTTGTAAACAAATCAGCGTCATGATCGGTTTCCCTCTCCCCTCTCTGTACCGATCGGTACAGTGCGAGGGGAGAAGGGAGAGATCGAGTGCTGCAGCACCGTGGGCTGGATGTGTAGTGCCCACAACGCTGATTTGTGCACATTCCAGCACTCACCAAGCCATCCATCCATCCATTCTCAGCCATCCATACCCAGCCATCCATCCATACTCAGCCAGCCATCCATACTCAGCCATCCATCCCTAATCAGCAAAACTCATCGATGCTCACCCATCCATCCATACTCGGCAATACTCATCCAGCCATTCATGCTCAGCCATCCCATCCACCCCCATCCATACCCAGTCATACCCAGCAATACCCAGCCATACTCAGCCATATCCAGCCATACCCAGTCATCCCATCCATAGTCAGCCATACTCAGCCGTACTCAGCTGTACCCAGCCGTACCCAGCCGTACTCAGCCGTAACCACCCGTACTCAGTCATACCCGGCCGTACTCAGCCATACTCATTCATGCTCAGTCATCCCATCCATACTCAGCCATCCCCATCCACGGCTCATCCATCCCCATTCATGCTCATCCATGCCACATCAGTTCTCATCCATGCATCATCCATGCCACTAGAGTGCCTCACAAAAGTGTAATAGGAAGTCACGGTGCTCCCTGCACGTTGGGCCTCTCTATGTGGTCAGCCTGTGTAAAAGTCTCCCACATGTGGTATTGCAGTACTCAGGAGGAGTAGGAAAATCTATTTTGGGGTGTAACTTTTGGTATGTACATGCTATGTGTTAGAAATATTGTATAAATGGACAACTTTGTGTAAAAACATTTTCACATTACACTACATTACATTACATTACACATTTTCCAAAAACTTGTAGAAAAAAATGACATGTTCAAAGGACTCACTATGCCACATAGATTATACATTGGTTGTCTTCTTTCCAAAATGGGGTAATTTTTGGGGCTATTCCATTGTCCTGGTGCTCCAGGGCCTTCAAAAGTGTAATACCCCGCACACACGGTCGGACTTTGTTCGGACATTCCGACAACAAAATCCTAGGATTTTTTCCGACGGATGTTGGCTCAAACTTGTCTTGCATACACACGGTCACACAAAGTTGTCGGTAAATCCGATCGTTCTAAACGCGGTGACGTAAAACACGTACGTCGGGACTATAACCGGGGCAGTGGCCAATAGCTTTCATCTCTTTATTTATTCTGAGCATGCGTGGCACTTTGTCCGTCGGATTTGTGTACACACAATCGGAATTTCCGACAGCGGATTTTGTTGTCGGAAAATTTTATATCCTGCTCTCAAACTTTGTGTGTCGGAAAATCCGATGGAAAATGTGTGATGGAGCCTACACACGGTCGGAATTTCTGACAACAAGGTCCTATCACACATTTTCTGTCGGAAAATCCGACCGTGTGTACGGGGCATTAGAGGTAGTCATGAAATTATATGTGTAATTTATGCTCCAAGAACGCCTGATGGCTCTCACTGCATGTTGGGCCTCTGTATGTGGCCACGCTGTGTAAAAGTCTCACACATGGGGTATCGCCATACTCAGGAGGAGTAGTAGAATGTGTTTTAGGGTGTAATTTGTGCTATGCATATGCTGTATGTAAGAAATAACCTGCTAATATAACAATTTTGTGAAAAAAAAGAAAAAAAAAATCTTGATTTTGCAAAGAATTGTGGGAATTACAACTTCAAAAAACTCACCATGCCTCTTACTAAATACCTTGGAATGTCTACTTTCCAAAAAGGTGTCCTTTGGGGGGTATTTGTACTTTACTGACTTGTTAGGGTCTCAAGAAATGAGATAGGCCCTCAGTACTTCAGGTGTGATCAATTTTCAGAGATTGGCACCATAGCTTGTGGACTCTATAACTTTCACAAAGACCAAAGACACCAATTTGGGTTATCTTTACCAAAGATATGTAGCAGTATAAATTTTGGCCAAAATGTATAAAGAAAAATTACTGATTTGCTAAATTTTATAACAGAAACGAAGAAAAATGCATTTTTTTACAGAATTTTCGGTCTTTTTTCTTTTGTAGCGCAAAAAGTAAAAAACCCAGAGGTGGTTAAACACCACCAAAAGAAAGCTCTATTTGTGTGAAAAAAGGACAAAAATTTCAGGTACAGTGTTGCATTAAAGAGTAATTGTCATTCAAAATGTGAGAGTACCGAAAGCTGAAAATTGGTCTGGTTAGGAAGGGGGTTTAAGTGCCCAGTGGGTAAGTGGTTAAACAGAGATTTGTCCTCCATGTTTCACACCAATAACCCAGAACTTAACACAAATTTAAATACCATCTTGAATAGGGGAGCTGGTATTAACAACCCTGTGAGTTTCGTTTTGAACCAGTTGACCATGGGCGCCGTTTCTGAAAGTTTTCAGGACACTATAAGCCAAACAGTTTGTATATGTGCCTCACACTTTTTAAGGGACCAAAAGTAATGGGACAATTGGCTGCTCAGCTGTTTCATGGCCAGGTGTGTGTTATTCCCTCATTATCCCATTTACAAGGAGCAGATAAAAGGTCCAGGGTTCATTTCAAGTGTGCTATTTGCATTTGGAATCTGTTGCTGTCAACTCTCAATATGAGATCCAAAGAGCTGTCACTATCAGTGAAGCAAGCCATCATTAGGCTGAAAAAACAAAACAAAATCACTGAATCAAATTTAATAAATACAATTAAATTAGCCAAAAACATTTTCATGATTACAGCATGGAAGCATATACGTTACAAGTGTCAAGCAACATGTGACTTGATCTGTTTTTTATTACAGTGGTAAGAAAATAATTATTTACTAGTACCAATAAAAATATCTGTTGACTGCCTGGGGAAATAGTACATACACGTACCAAAAAAAAAAAAAAGACAAAAACTATTTTGTAATTAATTTTGTAGAAGTGTGGTGCTAATAGAGGCAGCTGTCGAAAAAGCACACACATTAGTAAGGTAAATAAGACCCCTGGGATTCACATACAGATTGCCTGGAAATTCATATTGATTAGTCCTTTAACACATAAGGGACAAGTGTTCTCAGACAGAAAGAAACCTGTAAGAGCAGAATTTATATCTTATTAACCCCTTGCTAGGTTAAGGGAGATGGCATCTGCACCACATTTATGAAGAACATGCAGGGAGAAGAGAAAGAAGCTATGAACTAAATAGCTGTTTGTACGTTGTACCAGGAGGGGAAAGGAGGGTATGGACTGCTCAGAGAAAGAAGCTTTGCCATTTATTTGCTTCTTCTTCCTGGCTGGGACCCCTTCAATTTTTCACCATGACATGCCAGTTAGATTGAATTAAGATTATGCATAATTGAATTTCCCATCTTCCAATGGAAAGTCCAAGCCTACATTTTGTGATGATTGCCTTACATATTCACTGGAAATTCACCATCTTGCAAATTAGAGGTTTTAGCTCAAATCCTAATTTGTATATGCTGGCATCACCCTCTGTATTCACCATCAAGAATGTTTGTAAATACCACAAATGAGCACAGAGAAAGGAGATCAAATGTAAGTGAATACGGGCAGATGAAGTACTTTAGCTTGCCTGCTGTTACTAAATATGAAGCCAAAACCCTACTGAAAATGTTGGCACATATTTAGGATAGTTATTAATTATTGTGAACAACTACTGTGATACAAATATGAAATTTATGTCCAAAAATAGAATTCTAGAGCAATATTCCTTGACAAGCCATGAAACAATTTTAGTTTGATGCCTATCATAGTAAACGAGTGTAGAGGGCATATTTGTAAAGCAATTAATCTGGCATTCACTAAACATTCACTGCAGGTGAATCTTCCTGGTGCATGTGCTTTAACCACTTCAGCCCTAGAAGGATTTACCCCCTCCCTGACCAGAGCACTTTTTGCGATTCAGCACTGCGTCGCTTTAACTGACAATTGCGCGGTTGTGCGACGTGCCTCCCAAACAAAATTGACGTCCTTTTTTTCCCACAAATAGAGCTTTCTTTTGGTAGTATTTGATCACCTCTGCGGTTTTTATTTTTTGTGCTGTAAACAAAAAGAGCGTCAATTTTGAAAAAACTGCATTATTTTTTACTTTTTGCTATAATAAATATCTCCCAAAAATATATATAAAAAAAAACATTTTTTTCCTCAGTTTAGGCCAATATGTATTCTTCTACATATTTTTGGTAAAAACAATCGCAATAAGCGTATATTGATTGGTTTCCGCAAAAGTTATAGTGTCTACAAAACAGGGGATAGCTTTATGGCATTTTTATTTTTAATTATTTTTACTAGTAATGGCGGCGATCTGCGATTTTTATCGGGACTGCGACATTATGGCGGGCACATCGGACATTTTTTACACTATTTTGGGACCATTGTCATTTATACAGTGATCAATGCTATAAAAATGCATTGATTACTGTGTAAATGACACTGGCAGTGAAGGGGCAATGAAGGGGTTAAGTGTGTCCTAGGGAGTGATTTTAACTGTGGGGGGGAGGGGCTACAACACACATGACAGCGATCACTGCTCTCAATGACAGAGAGCAGTGATCTCTGTCCTGTCACTAGGCAGAATGAGGAAATGCTTTGTTTACAAAAGCATCTCCCCGTTCTACCTCTCCGTGACACGATCGCGGGCACCCGGGGGGCATCGAGTCCGCCTGACCCGTGGTCACAATCACGGAGAAGCACCACTTCTCAAAGGGGGCGTACCTGTACACCCTTTTGCCCACCAGCGCCATTCTGCCGACGTATATCGGCGTGCGCCGGTCGGGAAGCAGTTAAATGACATGTACAGTGGAGGAAGGTTGGGTGGGACTTTACATGTATCATGTAGGGGTTTTTAAGAAATACACAAATCAGAAAGTTATAAGAAGAAGAGTATACATATTTTTATTTAACATATATATAGATTAAAATCTTGAAAAACAAACAACTTTAAAAACACTGTTACAGTATGACTTATCCAGGGTGTTGTTATCCTGGCTGGGGATCCGAAAAAGTCGGCCTATGCGTTTTGCGGGAAGACCATCAGGGCCTCGGATTTAGAGGATAATTTTTATATAAATGCATACACTGCAATGAAAATGCATAGACAAATATTATTGACAACAGCATTGTTTCTGCATGTTACCTAGTTTTGCAAACTACCAGTAATATTTCAGTTATGATCAAAGGAAATGGTGATCTAACAGTTTCATCGAAGGTATAATAAAGGCATAAAGAGACCTGCTTTATACATTGTGACAAAACACGGAGGAGAGAGAAAGAGAAAAAGGGTATAAAAGGGTCGAAAAGCATATTGCATATATACCCCACATACTGAGGGTATAGATATGGGTGCATGGATTTCAACCATCCACAAACCAAAAGTATATATATAATTAAGAGGTAAATTCACCTGGTCAGCTGTAAGATGTTAGTAAACAACTCGCTGGAAATTTTAGCCTGGGGAGCCCGTGGGGATTGACCACACAACTCACTAACTAGCAAGGTGTTCCCAAAGGTTATTGATACCTTGTGCGATCAAAATTTGATCGAAATTGAGCTACATTGTTATATCTAAAAAGAAAAAGGCTGGGTATTAGGGAATGCATGTGGAAGAGAGAGAGAGGGGAAAGGAGATGAAGGGGAGGGAAGGGGGTAATGAAGGGGTGAAAAGTGGGGCTGGAAGGAGAAAAGGGGGGGAAGGGGGAAGGGATGGATTAGGGGGAGGAGGACGGAAAGGGGGGGAGATGGGGGGAGGGAAACACTTACCTTAAGGAACGACATGAATAATCATGTAGATTCCTCCCAATCTCCTAAACAGAGTGGGACTGGAGAGATGGTTAAATTCACATAAAAGGGATGTTTGCAGACAATTTAAATGGAGCCTTTGAGCAATCTGTATGGGAATCAATGATAGACCCATCTAAGCCCCTCCTCTCAACTTCCATCACGGCATCCACTCGCTCCCACGATCATCTCTAACACTGGCGGTGGGCGCTTTCTGGAGATGGATTTTATTGGTATGGGAGGTGTATTACCCTCGAGTATCCACACCCTACATCCGGCACCTCAGTGAGGAGATGAGCCTGCTCCCGCCCCTCCGGATCCTTAAGGCCACCTCGGACCTTTGATCCAGGGGTCGATGGCGGCCTCAGGGATTTGCCTGCCCCCTCCTGGCTTGTTAGGTTTCCCACACATATATACAGTATCTCACAAAAGTGAGTACACCCCTCACATTTTTGTAAATATTTTATTATATCTTTTTAAGTGACAACACTGAAGAAATTACAATTTGCTATAATGTAAAGTGGGAAGTGTACAGCTTGTATAAGAGTGTAAATTTGCTGTCCGCTCAAAATAACTCAACATACAGCCATTTATGTCTAAACCGCTAGCAACAAAAGTGAGTACACCCCTAAGTGAAAATGTCCAAACTGGGTCCAAAGTGTCAATAATTTGTGTGACCACCATTATTTTCCAGCACTACCTTAACCCTCTTGGGCATGGTGTTCAACAGAGCTTCACAGGTTGCCACTGGAGTCCTTTTCCACTCCTCCATGACAACATCAAAGAGCTGGTGGATGATAGAGACCTTGCACTTCTCCACCTTCCATTTGAGGATGCCCCACAGATGCTTAATAGCCCATCACCTTTACCCTTAGATTCTATAGCAAGGCAGTGGTCGTCCTGAAGGTGTATTTGGGGTCGTTATCATGTTGGAATACTGTCCTGCGGCCCAGTCTCCGAAGGGATGGGATCATGCTCTGCTTCAGTACATCATAGTACATGTTGGCATTCATGGTTTCCTCAATGAACTGTAGCTCCCCAGTGCCGGCAGCGCTCATGAAGCCCCAGACCATGACACTCCCACCACCATGCTTGACTGTAGGCAAGACACACTTGTCTTTGTACTACTCATCTGGTTGCGGCCACACACGCTTGACACCATCTGAACCAAATAAGTTTATCTTGGTCTCATCAGACCACAGGACATGGTTCCAGTAATCCATGTTTAGCCTGCTTGTCTTCAACAAACTGTTTGTGGGCTTTCTTGTGCCTCATCTTTAGAAGAGGCTTCCTTCTGGGATGACAGCCATGTAGACCAATTTGATGCAGTGTGCGGCGTATGGTCTGAGCCCTGACAGGCTGACCCCTCACCCCTTCAACCTCTGCAGCAATGCTGACAGCGCTCCTTCTATTTCCCAAAGACAACCTCTGGATATGACGCTGAGCACGTGCACTCAAATTCTTTGGTCGACCATGGCAAGGCCTGTTCTGAGTGGAACCTGTCCTGTTAAACCGCTGTATGGTCTTGGCCACCGTGCTGCAGCTCAGTTTCAGGGTCTTGGCAATCTTCTTATAGCCTAGGCCATCTTTATGTAGAGCAACAATTCTTTTTTTCAGATCCGCAGAGAGTTCTTTGCCATGAGGTGCAATGTTGAACTTCGGGTCGGTTCACACTGAGGCAGCACGACTTACAGCGCGACTGCCTCAGGCGACCCAGGACACGACTCAGCGGTGACTTGCAAAACGACTTCTGTATAGAAGTCAATGCAAGTCGCCCCCAAAGTCGTACAGGAACCTTTTTCTAAGTCGGAGCGACTTGCGTCGCTCCGATTAGAACGGTTCCATTGCACAGAACGGGACTCTACTTGTCAGGCGACTAGGTCGCCTGACAAGTCGTCCCAGTGTGAACCGAGGCATCCAGTGACCAGCATGAGAGCGATGACACCAAATTTAACACACCTGCTCCCCATTCACACCTGAGACCTTGTAACACTAATGAGTCACATGACATCGGGGAGGGAAAATGGCTAACTGGGCCCAATTTGGACATTTTCATTTAGGGGTGTACTCACGCTTTGTTGCCAGCGGTTTAGACATTAATGGCTGTGTGTTGCATTATTTTGAGGGGACAGCCAATTTACACTGTTATACAAGCTGTACAGTGGTGTGCACTCACTACTTTATATTGTAGCAAAGTGTCATTTCTTCAGTGTTGTCACATGAAAAGATATAATAAAATATTTACAAAAATGTGAAGGGTGTACTCAGTTTTGTGAGATAGTGTATATGCCCCCATTCACGATAGACATAGCGTAGGTCACCATCCACACTGAGATGTAGACAGGCAGTTTATCAAGAAGCACTGGGACCCATGTAAGTAACTGTGCACGCTTTTCCGTGGTTCCTCTGCATGATCATTATGTTTCATGTTGAGTTTCACCAATGCCTGCAATCTTCTCTCTGTTTAACAACAATCTCTTCCATCTTCTGATGGGTCTATAATTGATTCCCATACAGATTTATCAAAGGCTTCATTTAAATCGTTTGCAAACATCCTTTTATGTGACTTTATCCATCTTTCCAGTCCCACTCTGTTTAGAGATTGGGAGGAATCTGCATGATTATTCATGTCACTCCTTAAGGTGAGTGTTTTCCCTCGCCCCATCACCTTCCCACCCCCCCCCCTTTCCCCTTCCAACCCCACTTTTCACCCCTTCATTACCCCCTTCCCTCCACTTCATCTCCTTTCCCCTCTCCCTCTCTTCCACATGCATTCCCTAAAACTCAGCCTTTTTCTTTTTAGATATAACAGTTTAGCTCAATTACAATCAAATTTTAATTACACAAGTTATCAAACCTTTGGGAACACCTTGCTAGTCAGTTGTGCGGTCAATCCCCACAGGCTCCCCAGGCTAGAAATTTCCATCAAATTGGTTACTAACATCTTACAGTTGTCCAGGTGAATTTACCTCTTAATTATATATTTACTTTTGGTTTGTGGATGGTTGAAATCCATGCACCCATATCTATACCCTCAGTATGTAGGGTTTATATGCAATATGCTTTTTGAACAAACCTTTCTTCTCCTTTTCTCTCCTTCTCCATGTTTTGTCACAATGTATAAAGCAGGTCTCTTTATACCTTTATTATACCTTCGATGAATCTGTTAGATCACCATTTTCTTTGATCATAACTGAAATGAAATATATTACCGGTAGTTTGCAAAACTAGGTAACATGCAGAAACAATGCTGTTGTCAATAATATTTGTCTATGCATTATCATTGCAGTGTATGCATTTATATAAAAAATTAGCCTCTAAATCCGAGGCCCTGATGAAGCGGGTCTTCCTGCAAAACGCGTAGGCCGACTTCTCAGATCTCCCAGCCGGGATACAGATTTTAATCTATATATATGTAAAATAAAATTATGTACACTCTCAAAATTATTTATACTCTTCTTTTTATAACTTTTTGATTTGTGTCTCTGACGGAGACTCTTTACCACGCAATCAGCCGTGTCCAATCACAGCTGATAACAATGTAAACAGGAAGAGCCGTTGCTCTGTTAGACGCAAGTAGAGGAGAACCTGCTCGCCTGACAGGAGGGGTCTGTGCTGATTGTTTATCATTACAGCCCCCCCTCGGATGCCCGCCCAGGACCACCAGGGATGCCACCAGACCACCAGGGACAGCCACCACACTGTACCACCAGGTATGCCACCCTAGACCACCAGAGAAATGGCAATCAGTGTCACATCAAAATGCCTGCCAGTGCCACCAGTGACGCCTGTCAGTTAAATCCATCAGTGCCAGCCATCAGTGCCCATCAATGCCCACCAGTGCTGCCTTTCAGTGCCCATCAATGCTCATCAGTGCTGCCTTTCAGTGCACATCAGTGCCGCCTATCAGTGCCCATCAGTGCCCACCAGTGCCACCTATGAGTGCCCATCAGTGCCACCTACCAGTGCCGCCTTATCAGTGCCCATCAGTGCTGCCTTATCAGTGTCTATCAGTGAAGTAGAAAACTTACTTATTTAAAAAATTTCATAACAAAAACAAAAAAAATTTTTTTTTTTCAAAATTTTTTTTTATTTTTTTTATTCGTTTAGCAAAAAATAAAAACCACAGAGGTGATCAAATACCACCAAAAGAAAGCTCTATTTGTGGGAACAAAATGATAAAAATTTAGTTTAGCCCTGTATTGAAGTGGTTAAGTCCTTCCAGTGCATCAGTATTACTTTACGAGCGTAGAAGAGCATTGTTTGGAACATGGATCTTTGATATGCATGGAGAACGACTTCAGATGATGAAGTGGAGTTGGTCTTCAAAAAAAGTTTGTATTTGGGACAAGGAATGGCCCAAGTCTAATTAAGTCCAAAACATATGTAAACAGATGACTGCCAAATTTAGGATTGTTGTTAAGGGGGAAACAATGTTTTTTGATAGTCCCAAAATAGCAGCCTCATGGCTGGACAAGAATGAGCAACATTTGCACCCCGGTGCATCAATGCCTCTACTTGATGTGGTATTACTTTCAGTGAAAGAGATGTCCTTATTAGTACAAGCAAAAGACAGTTGAAGAGAGGCTGACTAGCTCTCCCTCCGTTCTTCATTTTTTTGTATACACTCCTTTTTTTTTCTCCAGTTATTATTAACATTATTTTTTTCTCTCACAGAGATTTTTTTATTTCTATTTTTTGAGAGGGAGCTGTTAAGGAGGAACGAGCTGGAAGCTCAAATTCAAGCATGGGTTTATTTTTTCTGCCCCTACTTTTTTTCCCCTCCAGGTTATCTGGAACTGTTACAGGCATACCCCACTTTTAAGTACACAATGGGGTTTATTTACTAAAGCTGGAAAGTGCAAAATCAGGCTCACTTCTGCATAGAAAGCAATGAGATTCCAGGTTTTATTACCAAAGCTTCATTGAACAAGCTGGGGTTAGAAGCTCGTTGGTTTCTATGCAGAAGGGAGCCTGATTTTGCACTTTCCAGCTTTAGTAAATAAACCCCATTGTGTACTTAAAAGTGGGGTATGCTTGTACTTTCTCTCAGGGCTGGGCTCAGCCCTTCCTTCTCTGAGCTGGCCTCTCAGCTGTCAGCTAATTGCCAGCTCTTATCTCTCCACAGTGACTCACCTGTTGATGATATCCTGCTCGTCAGTCCTGCTTACTTAAGCCGTCCAGCCCAGATGATCTCTGCCTTCGCCTTGGTCAACATCACAGAGACTTTCTCCTGCGCACCTGTTAAAGACTTGCTTGGCTGACATTCCTTCTGGCTCCAGATCCTGCTTGCTGTTCCACTACGCTGATTCCTGGCTTCCTGACTTTCTGGCTTGTCTGACTATCTTTCTGGCTATGTTTTGACTATGTTTGTTCTATTTACTTTTATTATTAAACAAGTGTGATTTCTCTCTCGGTCTGATTCATGGTTTCTGACACTTTCCTTTGAAATATCTCATTGGGTTAACTACACATACTAAAAGTTGTATTACTAAGATAATGTTGAATAATGGCTAATGAAAAAAGAGTGCTATCCTGGGATGTGAGTGGGTTGAAGGATCCAGTAAAAAAAAAAAGCTATTTTTTTCTGCATTACTAGAGTACAACTTATCATTTGTCTGCCTGCAGGAGACTCACCTTACCCAGGGCACTATATGTCTATTACAGAACAGGGAACACCCTTTTCAGTATCATTCTGTATATTCTGCATTTGCCAGAGGGGTTAGTGTGCTGATGTCCTGTAGGATGCAGTTTACCTGCAGGTGGAGCTTGATAGATCCTCAGGGTAGATATATTTTATTGGTATGTATGTACTATGTTTTCTATGACATACATAGTAGGTCCAGTGTACATTACTCCACCATATAATTCAGAGGCACTGCGGAAGATTGGTGCGTTTATTGCGGAGCATCCTGGTATCCCCTTATTAATAATGGGGGATTTTAATAATGTATGAAATCCAAGCATAGATCATCACCCCGTGGGTACTGGGTCAGAAACTCCATTCTCTGGGCAGCTACAGGAATTAAGGTTGTATGATTTGTGGCAGTTGTTTAACCCTACCATAATGGCTTACTCAGTCTGCTCCTTTACTTATAAGTCCTTATCCAAGATTGACCTGGCTGTGGGAACGGAGCTAATGCTCCCATTACTATCAGATATACAATATTTGGCGAGAGGTATTTCAGACCACTCGTCAATGTTATTGTCCTTGAAAAATATTAAACCACGTATTAAGACTAATTGGCGGATAAATGCTTCTGAGTTACGGGTACTACTGCAGGGAAATTCCATTCATCGAGCCCTCGCTGTTTTTTTTTTCCTATGATGACCAGTAAGCTCCCTCCCAGCTGGTATGGGATACCATGAAGGCTTTTTTGAGAGGGCTATTTATACAAGCCAAAAATCTAGCACAGAATGGCAGACAACCCTTGCAGTGGAGCTGCAACAAAAAGAAATTCCAATACATTCAGGATCCTACGCTCCAAAATCACTCTGCATGTAAAGAGATACAGGTATTAAATAAAAGAACGGCTATGGATAAAGCTAAACAAGCACAATTCTTTACAAGATGTAGATATTTAGAGGAAGAAGAGAGAAACGTGAAATGCTGGCAGTGATTGCTAAATCCCAGACTCAAACCAACTTTGTTTCTTCAATCCTTATGCCAACGGGTAATATTTCTCATAAGCAAGAGGATATTGTATCTTCTTTTTGCCCTTTTTTAAGGATTTATACCAAAGTAAGTCACCTATCAATTAAAGCAGCTTAGAGATTTCTTGATCACCCTGGAGATACCTTCTATCTCTAGTGGGAATAGAAAAAGTCTAGATGCACCCCTAACATTAAAAGAGATAGCTAAGGCAGTATCAGGATCTCCCAGTGGGAAGGCACCAGGTATTGAAGGTTTACCATCAGAAATATATCAAATATATGGCGATGTATTATTACTTGAGTTGCTGACGATGCTCAACCAGATGTTTACATTGTTTGAGCTTCCAGAATCCATGAAAGACACTAATATTATAGTAATAAAAAACCAGATAAAGACCATATATTACATGAGTCTTACCAGCTGATATCATTGCTGAATTCTGACGTCAAGATCCTGGCTATGGTCTTGGCTACCAGACTAAGCAGTGTTATACAAAAGATAATTCAACCATACCAGTCAGGCTTTATCCCTGGAAGATCTGCAGCAATGAATCTGAGAAGGCATTTTTAAAATCTGCAAATACCACCAAATAATGGTGAATAGGGAGGTACTGTCCCTTGATGCTGCCAAGGCATTTGACAGTGTCGAATGGACATATCTGTTGGAGGTTCTGGAGATGTATGGATTTGGAGATGGATTTGTAGGATGGCTTAAGCTTTTGTATTCTGCCCATGGGCATGTTTACAAACTAATGGATTTATCTCAGACTATTTTACTTTGTCTAGAGGTACTAGGCAGGGGTGCGGACTTTCTCCATTGCTGTTTGCATTGGCTATCGAACTGCTAGTGATAGCCATCAGACAGTCAATACTATTAAGGGGTTTAGATGAGGAGAAAGGGAGGACGAGCTTTGCCTAAACGCGGATGACGCCTTAGTTTTCAGGAGATGTGGATCAATCTTTGACCTCTGTTATGACATTGATATAAATCTTTCTCTCGTTCTCTGGCTTTGCCATAAACTGGGATAAGTCTGTCCTACTCCCAGTAGATGAACGCTCCTCAATCCTACGGCAGAGTGCCTATCAGATAAAGGTAGTAACCTTTTTTAAAAACTTAGGCATCTGGGTGTATCCCAAAATAGAGGAATATTTGAACTATAATTTGACCCCTGTATTAGACAAGTTTAGGGTGGGGAAGGAGGGAGTTTGAATCTCAAAAGTGGCTGAACAAAATTACAATTCATTTAGCAAAAGAAAAAAAAAAAATTAAATATATGAATTTCAACTTCCTTTAGCTCCTTCCAGTCAGCTGTTTAAATGTATTCTTTTTTTATTAAGAGAAAAAAAAAACATTTTTGATACAAAACAGAGCCTATTGGGCATACCCAGGCTCAATAAATTTTCCCAATTCATTTCAGTTCTCTTCTATATTAACACATCATTTTCTTATTACAACCTATAAAAACAAACGACACCGACTAAAAACATTAAATACAATATTCCATTAAATATTAAATTTAAATCCGTGCAAAAAATGAATATGCATAATGGTGATACTACAAAGTGCAAATTGTAACGTGCAAGGATCAAGGTTCTAGCACTAGTGCTCCTTCTCCTCAGTGCCAAACATACTCACCGGAAGGACAAGCCATTCAACATGCCTAACAAAGTAAATGAGTGAAGAGGGCATATTTACGAGCATATTTATAAAGCAGTTAATCTGACATTCACCAAACATTCACAACAGATTAATCCCCCTGGTGCATTTCCTTTAAATGACAGTTGTGGTATTACTAGCAGTGAATATTTGCTGAAAGTCACTGGAAGGCTATGACCTGTTAAATTAATAAGAGGGATGTAGGGATCAGAATACCACCTCTCCTCTCTGTCAAAAATTGACAATAAAATTAAGAGGAAACAGGAAAGATGCCAGAGGATAGTGTAAAACTGGTATTTTTATTTAAACACCATTAAAATAGGTAATGAACTTACATCATTAAAAGATTGATACACTATTTTACATGGAGAAGTGTTCTAGCGAGCCATGCAATGCTTCCTGAATTCCATACACTGCAAATGATGTAGCAGAAGTGACTTTTGGACCCCACAGGGCCTAATACGTTACTTCCACCATGTTATTTCCAGTGTATGGAATGCTGCTAGAACAGTTTTTTTAACAGGCCTGCAAATTTTGTGAAAATCATAAATGTAGATGGTTGAATTTTTTTACTATATTACCAAAGTTTTGGACTAGGGTGGTGCTGTGGAGCATATCTTGATTTCAGCAAGGCATTTGATACAATTCCACATATAATAATGCACTTAGAGAAAAAGAATCCCTTGAGAGAGTACGACATTGGGGGTACAGTGTTGGCCAGCACTACAGAAGAAAAACATTTGGGGTTACTTATTTCAGATGATTGCAAAATTAGCAAACAGTGTAACCAGGCAGTTGGAAAAGCATATAGAATTCTAGGGTGCGTCACTAGAGGGATCACCAGATGGAGGAAGGAGGTTCTGATTCCCCCAATAAAGATCTTTAGTGAGACCTCATTTAGAACACTGTGTCTAGTTTTGGAGACCTCACTTACACAAAGATAAGATAGAACAAGTGCAGAGACTGGTAACAAAGATGGTGAAAAGTCTGGGGGATAATATATATATATATATATATATATATATATATATATATATATATATATATATATTTATATATATATATATATATATATATTCGAAGCCCTATGACCGATACGGATATGAACAATTAGACTTACCATAATACCCACAAACATGAAATGGACCTGAAGTGTGCCCTGGTCTGATGGTCGGTACACCAAAATAAGGGGGCATACCCTAGAATAGAAATGAATATTTTGTGAAGAGAAATGAATTTGAGAAATGTCCTGAAAAGGGGATGGGAGGGTGGGTACCGTGCACAGGAAACCGACAAAGACCACAGGCGAGCGGGCTGGTTAAATACCCCCCGGGCTCCTCCCATAAATTCAGGCCACCATACTGGCCTTCCTACTTATGGTCGAAGCCCTATGGCCGATACGGATATGAACAATTAGACTTACCAAAATACCTACAACATGAAATGGACCTGAAGTGTGCCCTGGTCTGATGGTTGGTATACCAAAATAAGGGGGCAAAAACATTCAGGTAGGGGTGTAGTTTTATTAGTTTTAGCTTTATTTATTGAGCAAGTTTGGTGAATGCTTGTGCCGTTTCCACCTAAGGAGTGGGGATGTACCGGGCGAGGTAGGCAGAGTTTCCCCTGCTAAGTCTCTTAATGACGTGGTCTGGCACCCATGCCGAAATGCTGCCAAGGCTGCCCCAATACTAAAGAGTGACCGGAGTACTGACTGGGGTCGAGGTGTAGGCTGTGTAGAAGAACACCCAGGTGTTTGATGAACTGGCAGGCACTCAAGGGTTTGCCCAAAAAGGTAATAGGGGCTAGAGTTTGAGTGTACCGGTAGGAGTGACAGTAGGTAGGCGGTCGAGTATGATTACAGGACACCGGACATTGTTTATTTTATAGAGATGGATTTCTATCGTGGTGCTTGATTGCTGGGTTTTAGACACTGCAAGGTGGAGGATGAAATGATGTTGGTAGCAAGCTAATTACACAGAACTTGGCCTGCGGGATTGCTGCGGGTGAACTCGCTGGGCCGCCAGAACCCGTAGTAGGCTGAGTAATTGGCTGCTTGTATGAGCAAACTGGGGAGAAGGCCAAATGGTGAACTAGTAAAGATAGTAAACATGTCCCCGAAGATGGCAGCCTGGAATGAACGTACAGTGGACATTAAACTGGTCTTGCCAAGATAATTGCATCAGCCTGCGCAGGAAGGACATAACAGAGCAATGCGGACCTAGCTTCATCAAGATCACCTCGGAACCGGTTGTCGGTGGCGAAAGCCACGGCCTGTCCTGTCCAGATATGACCCTAGAGTTGAGCGGCTGCCATGACCGGGTATAGCTTGAAGAGGGAGGAAGTCCGTGTAAACACAGGGTTTAGGAGTGTCTCTGGAGGCCATGTTCTTGTAAACCAATGGTGGGCAAAAATTGCAGCGAAGCCTGTGGAGGCTGTGGCATCTGTCATTACCTGGGGTGATAAGGGCGACATAGATGGTATAAACATTGATATACCGATCCACGTAGTATGGAACCTTCCGACATTGATAGGTCCGCTACCGCCGCGGCATCTAAATTAAGGATCTGCAAGGGGTCCTGTGTGTGGGAGAGGAAGACACAGAAGATCGATCCTGGGGAAATGACCTGTATTGCAAAACTGAGCATTCCCAGGAGAGACTGAAGCTGCTTCTTAGTACACACCCGTGTATGGGTGAAGTCTTGGGAAACTGGCCTGATGCGGGTCAGCTTGTCAAGGGGGAGGCTGTCAAAAAACAAAATAAGTGTAGCGCTAGGAAGAGGTCAGAAAATGGATTAACAGTTCGAAGTTCGTGTGTTTAAAAGAACATCCCTGTAGGGAATTTGAAAAGTCCTCTGGAACAAATCTCAACAAGAGTGTAAATCATCTGTGGAGAGAGCCCACACACCACCAATAGAAGTGAAAAGGCTTACCGGACTCGGTGGACCCAACAAGGCATACGCCAGGTAGAGTCAATCAGGCTTAGGTGGTGGAGGGCCTCTAACTCCGGCGCTCCACAGCCTCTGGCATCCTGTCACAGTGACACAGTGAGAACGTGGAAAGCCAGCTAGCTTGTGCAGGAGTCGGGCTGTGTTCTGTCTCCACTGTCTTCCTAACCCCTCCCTCACTGCACTGCTTGTCCAATCCAATACTCCGCCTCCCATTTGTGCCCGCCCACACTCCAGCCACATGCATGCAATGCACTGTACTGTGCTGTGAGAGGAGTTCTGTTTTCAAACAATAGCTGCCACAGCCCTGGGGGAGACCAGCCTAAATGGGAGAGCATAGTTGACACTGCTGGTTCCAACGCTGATCTGAGGGATACGATTTATGGGTTCCGCACTTCATATCTTTGGGCCCGATTACGTTTGAGGAACACAGCCACGTGGTAGCCACTCCACCAACTTTGCCCGTCTGGGCCAACTGTAGTCCAGCACCACCTAGGCCTGATTGACTCTACCTGGCGTATGCCTTGTTGGGTCCACCGAGTCCGGTAAGCCTTTTCACTTCTATTGGTGGTGTGTGGGCTCTCTCCACAGATGATTTACACTCTTGTTGAGATTTGTTCCAGAGGACTTTTCAAATTCCCTCCAGGGATGTTCTTTTAAATACACGAACTTCGAACTGTTAATCCATTTTCTGACCTCTTCCTAGCGCTACACTTATTTTGTTTTTTGACATTGTTTACACTTGCTGGTTGTGTTAGCTGCTGTTTCTATTCCCCCTTCTGGTAGCGCAGAATTATTGTGTATATATGTCAAGGGGGAGGCTGGCCTGCATGGAGTTGTTAGTTTGGAAGAGGTTATTGTAGACCTCGGTTCCGGATTGTTGAGTTTTGGAGACCGCAAGCTGAAGGACTTCATGGTTTTATCAGCGAGTCAAGTGGTGTCTACATAGTACCTGGCTGCCAGTGCCAGTAAAAGTCAATTTGTTAGGCCGTAGAAAACCACAGAGGGCCAGGTAGATGGCTGCTTGGATGACTAGACTGAGGAATGTGTGAGGTTTGTGACATGTCCCTAAAGATGGCAGTTGTGATGGGCAAGCATTGCCGTTAGCTATGGGCTGATGCTTCTGGATGCCACGTAAAAAACGCGGCAAAAACGCGGCAAAAACGCGGCTCAAAAACGTGGCAAGCATGAAAAAAAAACCTCCAAAAACGCTCAAAAGCAACATGCATAGGTGTGAATCGAGCCTTACTGTATGGGCCGTAAACACAGACGGCTCTCTGGGGTCCTGTAAGGACAGGAAATGCTGGATGCTGGCTAGGTATAGCCTGATAGTGTTGTGAGAAGGAGCCAGCTGTGAGTGGCAATACGATACCTGGTGCGGGATGGAACCTGAACTCAACTGACCTAAGCGAGAAATGATACAGAAAATGATGAGTGGCTCGTATGAAGATGCCACTGGAGACAACTGGCCGATTAAGTGCCACTGAAGAATGATGTGTGACTGATTGTGTGCCACTGGGAATGTGTTTGTACTGATTGCAAGAAGTCATGCTAAGATGCGAGGCCTGCAATGATTGCAAGAGTTGTGCTTAAATACGTGCTTACAACGATTGCAAGGTAGTTTGTGTCAATGGAGATGTATTTGCAGTAACTGTGAGAAGTCCGTATTACTGCATGTGCTTGCACGGACTGCAAGGAGTTATGTTTGGATGCGTGCTTGCAACGATTTCAAGAAGTTATGCTTAAATGTGTGCTTGCAACAATTGCAAGAAGTTGTGACTGGATGCGTGCTTGCAATGATTGCAAGAAGTTATGCTTGGATGCATGCTTGCAATGTTTGCAAGAAGTTATGCTAAGATGCGTGTCTTGTAATGATTGTAAGAGTTGTGCTTAAATGTGTGCTTGCAACGATTGCAAGGGAGTTTATGTCGCTGGAGATGTGTTTGTGGTGACTGTGAGAAGTTCGTATTACTGCATGTGCTTGCAAAGACTGCAAGAGTTATGCTTGGATGTGTGCTTGCAACGATTGCAAGAAGTTGTAATTGGATGCGTACATGCAACGACTACAAGAAGTTATGCTTGAATGCATGCCTGCAATGTTTGCAAGAAGTTTATGATTTGGATGCGTGTTTGCAATGATTGCAAGAAATTGTGCTTGGGTGTGCTTGCAACGATTGCAAGAAGTTATGTTTGGGTGCGTACTTGCAACGATTGCAAGAAGTTGTGCTTGGATGTGCGCTTGCAACGATTGCAAGAAGTTATGTTTGGGTGCGTACTTGCAACGATTGCAAGAAATTGTGCTTGGATGTGTGCTTGCAATGATTGCAAGAAGTTATGTTTCGACGTGTGCTTGCAACAAATGCAAGAAGTTTATGCTTTGACGCGTGCTTGTGTAATTTATTTTTTTTTTTTTTGTGTATGAAATTTAGTCCGATATGAATCGGTTGTAAAGTGTATGAAATGAATCCGATACGAATCTGTCATATTAAATCATTCTGATAAGAACCAATTGTAGAGTGTATGAAAATTAATCCAATATAAAATTGGACTGTGGAGAGTATGAATATGGATCCGATATGAATCGCTGTGCCACCGACGCGACTAGATTTGAATCGAAACTGTAGCGTGTATGAAATTAAACCGATACAAATCTTTTGTATGTTGTATACAATGAATCCTGATACGAATCGGTTTGTAAAGTGTATAAAAAGAAACCAACATAAATCGGATTGTGCGACTATAAGGGGGGATAGTAGTGAGGCGAAGGTTTTAACAAATGAATTGGGACCATGACTGAACTTCGAAGGAAGACGGGGTGTGGCTTTTTTTTGTTTTTTTTTTAACTTTGACTGACCTGGAGGAAAATGACAGATGACAACCGGTGAAGGGTTTGACTACCTGACTTGAAAAGTGACTTGTAATGTGTTTAAGCGACAGATGCATGAAATTAAATAAAATGAGTGAAATGTCTATGCCATGATAGAGGCACGAATCGGTGTGCCGTGACTGCGCTAATGAGGTCAAGCCAACTGGGGCCTGCCGGGATAAATCGATGCCTGACGGATGCCCTGGACTTGAGTCGGGGCGCGGCATGTGACAATGAAATGAATGAAATGTTTGCCTTAGAATGAAATGAATGAAAAATGTTTCGCCATGACAGAGGCACGAATCGGTCGTGCCGCAGCTGCGACTGACAGCAAACCGGACTCTGGAGCATGTACTGAAATGAGGCAAAAGGAAAAACGCTAATGCACACCGGAACAAATCGGTGCATCACGGATGCGACTGGATTTAAATCGGAGTGCGGTATGCAACAGTGAAATGTTTGCCCTGACAGAGGCACGAATCGGTCTTGCCGCGATTGCGACTGACAGCGAACCAAGCTCTCGTGCAGGTGCTAGATGAGGCCGAAAACATTTTATTTATTTATTTATTTTACCTCTTTTTTTTTTTTGTTTCGACTGCGACAAACGATGAGTCGGACTGTGGAGCATAGAATGAAATGAGGCCAAGACAACTGGGGCACGCCGGGACGAATTGGTGCATCACGGATGCTACTGGATTCGAATCGGGGCGCAGTACGTGACAGTGAAATGAGTGAAATGATGAAGTGAATGAAATGATTTGTCATGGTAGAGGCACGTGCCATGACAGAGGCACAAATCGGTCATGCCGCGACTGCGACTGACAACGAACCGGACTCTGGAGCATGTACTGAAATGTGGCTGAAATACCTGGGGCACGCCGGAACGAATCGTTGCATCACGGATGCGACTGGATTCGAATCAGAACGTGATGCGTGACAGTGAAATGATTTCTCATGACAGAGGTACGAATCGGTGAGCTGTAAACTGCGACTGACAATAAACCGGACTCTGGAGCATGTACTGAAATGAGGCCGAAAAATAACTGGGGTACGCCGGAACGAATCGGTGCATCATGGATGCGACTGGATGCGAATCGGAACGTGATACGTGACAGTGAAATGATTTCCCATGACAGAGGTACGAATCGGTGAGCCGTAAACTGCGACTGACAATGACCGGACTCTGGAGCATTTACTGAAATGAGGCCAAATAACAACTGGGGTACACCGGGACGAATTGGTGCATCACAGATGCGACTAGATTCGAAACGGAGCGCAGTACATGATGGTGAAATTAGTGAAATGAGTGAAATGATTGAAATGATAAGCCATGACAGAGGCACGAATCTGTGTGCCGTATTTGCGACTGATAACGAACAAGACTGTGGAGCATGGTATAAAACATGAGACAAGAAAAAGTGAGACATGGCTGGACAAACAGGTGCGAAGCGGACGCAACTGGATTCGAATCAGAGTGAGGTACGTAAAATGAATAAAAAATTTATTATAAATGATAGAGGCACGAATCGGTGGCTGAGTGCTACATTCGTTGACATTTCAACATATCATGTATCACCATTGTTAGATACCGTGTCACTCAACCCCGATACGCAACTTACGAGTCATTCGTTAAGAAACCCTGCACGTAGGTGCAGGGTTTCTTAACGAATGACTCGTAAGTTGCGTATCGGGGTTTGAGCGACACGGTATCTAACAATGGTGATACATGATATATTGAAATGTCAACGAAACCCTACCTGCGACCGCCGAGCCAGACACGTTTGTACGAAAAACTACAAACGGGAACGGAAGCCTCTCAGAAACTGCGAACGGGAACCGAAAGCCGCTGAAATTTCGAACGCGCAATTTCACGAACGCCAACGAGTTGGAAGAGTCAGCCTAGTGACGTAACGTACCGCGCACAGGAAACCGACAAAGACCACAGGCGAGCGGGCTGGTTAAATACCCCCCGGGCTCCTCCCATAAATTCAGGCCACCATACTGGCCTTCCTACATATCTATATAGATATATATCTATGTAGATATATATCTATATATCTATATATATAGATATATAGATATATAAACTATAATTTTGAAATAGTGAATGGGTTCACGGATACAGAATGCCCATCGGACCGGAACAGGTTATTATGAGGGAGGGAGGGATAAAGGGGATGGCTATGGAAACATGGTGAAGAAAGGTAAGGGTAGAACAAGGGAGGTGTAATTCTCCCAAGTTTTTGTCCCCTAAATAATCACATATAGTTTTTGGCACAATAATTTTTTTTGTTTCTTTGTTATGTCACAAAACACAGGTAGTAAGGGGAGATGGGGGTAATGAAGGGGGGAGGATAAGTGGGTGGGGGATATGGGGAGCAAGGATTAGAACATTTAGATTCTTCTTAGGGGGGGAAGACCAGTTGGAGCTTTGCATCTAGATGTGGGGTGCCCCCACCTCTCACATTGCCTTTTGCCTGCTCCATGGGGAAAAACTGCGACACATATTGTCATTATGATAAGGTCCTAGGAGATACACCTTTGATAATTGTTTGTTAGTGTATTTATGTTGTGTTTAAGATGTTAGTCTATTGAAAGAATACAGTCTTGACTTTTAAAGGTGACATTTTGTACTTTGTAAGGCTTCATGTACACGGGACGTTTTAACCTCTCCTGAATGATTTAACTTGACTGATAGTAACCGACGTTAAAAAACGCTCGCTTTGCCGATTTTACATGCCGCATTTAGCTGCGTTTGCATTTAGAAACTTTTTTTCTTTTTGCAAATAGTCAAAAATGAAAAATGCCTGTAAATGAAACGCAGCTAAGCGCGAGTTACTGCGTTTACAAGCTGTTACAGGAATTTGGCATTTCAAATGCCTCTGAACATCCGTCCTGAACGCATTTTTTTGCGTTCCAAAAAATGCTTCCAAACTCATCAGCCTAGAAACGACCCCGCATTCACACCTGAGCATTTCAAAGACACGCGGTTTTACCACGATTTTGCCCCGGTTTTACCATGATTTTGCCGTGTTTTTGCCGCGATTTTGTTCAGGTCACCAATGTAAAAGGCAGAAAACCGCCTGTAATCTGCCCCAAAGAAGCTCATGTTCTTTTTTGAGCTTAGGGCTTTTTAAAGGCGTTTTGCTTCAGGTGACAAAACGCTCAGATGTGAACAGGTGCCATTGAAATTAATGAGATTTTGCTGGTTGGGCGTGTTTCAGGCGTTTTTTTTGGGGTGTTTTACGAGCGTTTTAGGAGCTGAAAACGCTCAGGTGTGAATGCAGCCTAAATGTCCGTTTACCAGCAGCAGTGTACATGAAGCCTTATGCCCCGTACACACGGTCGGACTTTGTTCGGACATTCCGACAACAAAATCCTCTGATTTTTTCCGACGGATGTTGGCTCAAACTTGTTTTGCCTACACACGGTCGCACAAAGTTGTCGGAATTTCCGATCGACAACCACGCGGTCACGTACACCACGTACGACGAGACTAGAAAAGGCCGGTTCAGAACCAAGCGCGGCACCCTTTGGGCTCCTTTTGCTAATTTCGTGTTAGTAAAAGTTTGGTGAGAGACGATTCGCGCTTTTTCAGACTCGTGGCTTTCAGATCGTTTTCTGCCGTTCAGTTTGTGCTTGTGGGTTTGTATCTGCTCTTCAGTGCGTGCAAGCAAGTTCCGCGTGACTTTAGTCACTGTATTCTTATTCGTTCGTTACTGGTTTTCAGGTCGCTCTTCACAGGCCTTGCTGTTCTTCAGTGCGTTCTGTTACTTTTGTTCTGAGCAGCCGACCGTTTTCTAGCCATGTTTCGTATACGTACTCCTCGTAGAGTTCGTGCTGTGCGGGGGCTTGGTGTTGGGGTCCTGACCTTGACACAAGTCCAGTCCATGAACAGGGTGCGGAGGAGTTCATGGACCAAGAATTGGTTGCTTCAGCGTGACCAGTTCTGTCATATGCCTTTGCTCCGTGAGATCCGTGAGAATAATCCTGATGATTTCAGGAACTTTCTCCGGATGACGGACCCCGTGTTTCACCGTCTGTTGGCTTCGCTGACCCCCTATATCAGCAGGCAGGATACCTGCATGAGGCAAGCCATCACTCCGGAGCAGAGGTTGGTCGCTACCTTGCGGTATTTGGCCACAGGGAGAAGCCTGCAGGACCTCAAGTTCTCGACAGGCATCTCCCCCCAGGCTCTGGGGATCATTATCCCAGAGACCTGTTCTGCCATCATCCAGGTCCTGCAGAAGGAGTATATGAAGGTAAGATTTTTATCCTTTTATATCACATTTTATGGTATTGAATGTTTGCTAATATATTGTATTTCTTTCCTCATTCCCTAATTACCATGATTGTAATATGCTGTGAATGTCCCCTTTGTTCTCATGCATGCTGGATTTTTATATAATTATTATTTTAGGTCCTTCATACATATTTGCCCTTCAATAACCTCCCCAGCATGGTGTCTCCTGGCCTATATTCACCTAATGTAGTCACTTAACAATGTATTTTTTCAGCTCCATAGTAGTGCTTTACCCCAAACACCCCCTAAAATGTTTGGAAATGTTATTTTTGATTTAAATTCACCCTCCCCCAACTGCTAAGTCAGCTGATCCCAATTCTCTATCTATCCTCAATCATCTATCTGCTGACTTTGCCAAACCCATACACACTATACCCATCTCTTTAGTGCTCAGATTTATGGATGAATTGCCCAAAGCATGTAGTGCAAGGGCCTGCCTGTATACTTTCCAATGGTACTGTTTAAAGTTCTTGTATCCTATTATGATCCTGATAGGTAATAGCAGAATGTCCAAATGTGCTCAAATGTGTACAGTGTGTATTTATATCTTTGTATTATGACACTTCTTACCTGTCCAGTGGGCTGCCAATAGTGTAACTAAGGAGGGGCTGTTCCAAGTAATACCCATTATTTAGGCATTCATCTCTAAATGAAGTGAAGAGGGTTACCTGTCCAAGAGTTCCCCCCCTATAATGTTAGAAATGGCCCATGAGAGTGGGGGGGAGGGGGAATATGATAGGTGTACCTTATACTTTGTTGTTGTTAAATTCCCCTTAATAAATTGTCAGGGGGTGTTATACACAACATCCCATGCAGGTGATCAGATCGCTGGGCTGCACCAAGGAATCAGGGACAAATGAGTAAATAAAGAAAGTATGTTTATTGTCAATGATAAAGATACACGTGAAAACAAGACAGCAAACCAAAACAAGTAAATGGTGAAAACACAGCAAACCCCAAAAACCCACCTAACTATCTATCTAACTAATATAATACACAAGCAAGGAAACCAACATGAAATAAAAAATAAGGCATGGGCCAAAGCGACAAGGGAACAGAAAACAGGAATAATAAAGCAGACCAAGGAGCAGGGAACAGGAAACAGGGTACAAGGTCAGGATACACAAACGGGGTTCAGGAACAAACAGGAACAAACAGGAACGGGCTGGAACAAGAGCAGGTACTGGCAGGGACAAGGGCTTAGCAGAGGAATACTGAAGCACTGGAGGTTAGTTCAGGGCGGGTTTATATAGTCCAGCAAAACCATGACAGGTGTGCTTGATGGCAAGTCTGCAGTGCAGGCAGGGAGACCCCCGCTGGTGGCCACTGGAATTACACCCTTTTGGTGCTGAATGTAATAGTGCCACCAGCAGGAGAAACCGGAGATGACACCATTCCTGACAGTTCCCCCTCCTAAAGGAGTGGCCTCCGGACACTCCATTCAGCCCTGGGTACGACAGTCCGAGTGGGTGCAGAAACTTCTTCGCACTTCCAAGGCCAGAGTCTTTTAGTTCACTGGGGGACGTGCCATCAGAGTCTGAAAATAGGACACGTACCCCACCACCCGGGTCAGGAAGTTTGGATCTGGAGATGAAAATTAGCAGGGTAACGGGAAAGAAACCATCGGAGGCAGACCACACAGGAGCATTACATTCAAGCCAGGCGACAGACAGGATTGACCCAGCGGCAAGATGGCCATCAGTCAGGAACAGTTTTAGCAGGCACCATGTCATCAGGCTGAGCAGAAAGCAGAGGTACATCACGCTGGGCAGTGGCACATCCGCATTGAGCTGGACAGCAGGCAAAAGCACATCGAGCTGGGCAGCAGGCAAAAGCACATCGAGCTGGGCAGCAGGCAAAAGCACATCGAGCTGGGCAGCAGGCAAAAGCACATCGAGCTGGGCAGCAGGCATGGGCACATCGAGCTGGGCAGCGGGCTCATCAAGCTGGAGAGCAGGCACTGGTACTTCCGGCTGGAACACTGGCACCTCAGACTGGAACACTGGCACCGAGACATCAGGCTGGAGGGCAGGCACCGGGACATCAGGCTGGAGGGCAGGCACCGGGACATCAGGCTGGAGGGCAGGCACCGGGACATCAGGCTGGAGGGCAGGCACCGGGACATCAGGCTGGAGGGCAGGCACCGGGACATCAGGCTGGAGGGCAGGCACCGGGACATCAGGCTGGAGGGCAGGCACCGGGACATCAGGCTGGAGGGCAGGCACCGGGACATCAGGCTGGAGGGCAGGCACCGGGACATCAGGCTGGAGGGCAGGCACCGGGACATCAGGCTGGAGGGCAGACACCGGGACATCAGGCTGGAGGGCAGACACCGGGACATCAGGCTGGAGGGCAGACACCGGGACATCAGGCTGGAGGGCAGACACCGGGACATCAGGCTGGACAACAGGTACTAGAACTTCAGACTGGGCAGCAGGCACTGGCACATCAGGCAAAACAGTAGGTGCATCGGACTGGATAGCAGGTACTGGAACTTCAAACCAGGCAGCTGGTACTGGAACTTCAGACTGGATGGTGGGCACAGGTGCTGGCACATCAGGCAGAACAGCAGGTACATCAGACTGGATAGCAGGTACTGGAACTGCAAACCGGGCAGCTGGTACTGGAACTTCAGACTGGGCCGTGGGCGCAGGCGCTGGCACATCAGGCAGAACAGCAGGTACTGGCACAACAGGCAGAACAGCAGGTACATCGGACTGGATAGCAGGTACTGGAACTTCAAACCGGGCAGCTGGTACTGGAACTTCAGATTGGACAGTGGGCACAGGTGCTGGCACATCAGGCAAAACAGCAGGTACTGGCACAACAGGCTGAACAGCAGGTACATCGGACTGGATAGCAGGTACTGGAACTCCAAACCGGGCAGCTGGTACTGGAACTTCAGACTGGACAGTGGGCACAGGTGCTGGCACATCAGGCAGAACAGCAGGTACTGGCACAACAGGCTGAACAGCAGGTACATCGGACTGGATAGCAGGTACTGGAACTTCAAACCGGGCAGCTGGTACTGGAACTTCAGACTGGACAATGGGCACAGGTGCTGGCACATCAGGCAGAACAGCAGGTACTGGCACAACAGGCTGAACAGCAGGTACATCGGACTGGATAGCAGGTACTGGAACTTCAAACCGGGCAGCTGGTACTGGAACTTCAGACTGGACAGTGGGCACAGGTGCTGGCACATCAGGCAGAACAGCAGGTACTGGCACAACAGGCTGAACAGCAGGTACAGCGGACTGGATAGCAGGTACTGGAACTCCAAACCGGACAGCTGGTACTGGAACTTCAGACTGGACAGTGGGCACAAGTGCTGGCACATCAGGCAGAACAGCAGGTACTGGCACAACAGTCTGAACAGCAGGTGCATCGGATTGGATAGCAGGTACTGGAACTTCAAACCGGGCAGCTGGTACTGGAACTTCAGATTGGACAGTGGGCACAGGTGCTGGCACATCAGGCAGAACAGCAGGTACTGGCACAACAGGCTGAACAGCAGGTACATCGGACTGGATAGCAGGTACTGGAACTCCAAACCGGGCAGCTGGTACTGGAACTTCAGACTGGACAGGGGGCACAGGTGCTGGCATATCAGGCAGAACAGCAGGTACTGGCACAACAGGCACATCGGACTGGATAGCGGGTACTGGAACTGCAAACCGGGCAGCTGGTACTGGAACTTCAGACTGGACAGTGGGCACAGGTGCTGGCACAGCAGGCTGAATAGCAGGTACATCGGACTGGATAGCAGGTACTGGAACTTCAACCCGGGCAGCTGGTACTGGAACTTCAGACTGGGCAGCAAGCACAAACACTGGCACATCAGGCAGAACAGCAGGTGCTTTGGACTGGATAGTCGGTACTGGAACTTCAGACTGGACAGTGGGGACAGGCGCTGGAACATCAAGCTGGAACAGATCAGCTGGTGGGGAGGCAGGATTGGATACTGGCATGATGGTATGGGTTGGAAAAAACTTCCGCTTCTTTTTGCTTTTAGCCACTAGGGATCTATAAGTGGGTACAGGGCTGTAGGTAGGGAATGCAGCTGGTAGAAGCGAAGAGTGAAAGGATGGCAAGACAGAGGGAGTAGGTTTTGAAGGGAGATTTAGTGGAGCTGATGGAGGCAGTTGAGAAGCATCAGGGGAGTTAAAGGCAGGGTAGGTGCAACAGGAGGAAACAGGGTACTGGTATTTCATTGGTAGAGAAGTATATTTGGAGCTAACAGAAGCTGAATGCAACAGACTTGACCAGGCCTGTATTAATGATTGCACTGCATCAGGTTTGCACTTGGCTTGTCTGACCAGAGACTGCACTGATTCAATGCATTTTGCAAGCACCTGCTGAGGACAAGCTGAATATTGTTCAAAAAAAATTGCTGAGTCATCCTCCAACAGCCAAACTAAAGATTCTACCTGAGCTGCACTAAAAGGGGGTGTATAGTCATCACCTCCCTCAGCAACATCAGACAGGGCCAACTCAGTACAGATCTTAATTAATGGTTGCACATCTTCAAACAAAAAACTGCCTTGCTCAATAAAAACATGAGCTAGGCGGATGCATTCTAACAATTGTTCCCTAGTGTATTCAGCCAATGTCTGATAACAAAAGTCTCTGTCATCAGTTGCCAGGAGCGATAAATACAAAATACTTTCAAAGTCCATCTTTCAACAATAGCTGGGACTCAGGCCCCAATTCCCAGGTGCAACCGATCTGATAGTATGGCTTCAGTATTCTGTCAGGGGATGTTATACACAACATCCCATGCAGGTGATCAGATCGCTGGGCTGCACCAAGGAATCAGGGACAAATGAGTAAATAAAGAAAGTATGTTTATTGTCAATGATAAAGATACACGTGAAAACAAGACAGCAAACCAAAACAAGTAAATGGTGAAAACACAGCAAACCCCAAAAACCCACCTAACTATCTATCTAACTAATATAATACACAAGCAAGGAAACCAGCATGAAATAAAAAATAAGGCATGGGCCAAAGCGACAAGGGAACAGAAAACAGGAATAATAAAGCAGACCAAGGAGCAGGGAACAGGAAACAGGGTACAAGGTCAGGATACACAAACGGGGTTCAGGAACAAACAGGAACAAACAGGAACGGGCTGGAACAAGAGCAGGTACTGGCAGGGACAAGGGCTTAGCAGAGGAATACTGAAGCACTGGAGGTTAGTTCAGGGCGGGTTTATATAGTCCAGCAAAACCATGACAGGTGTGCTTGATGGCAAGTCTGCAGTGCAGGCAGGGAGACCCCCGCTGGTGGCCACTGGAATTACACCCTTTTGGTGCTGAATGTAATAGTGCCACCAGCAGGAGAAACCGGAGATGACACCATTCCTGACATAAATGCTATCTGGAGGTTGCCCCATAATGTTTGTGTCTAATCTGCTTGCCATGTTTCTGTGAAAAAATAGTAATGTTTATTGTTTTTTCCTCAACAGTTTCCTTCCACGCCACAGGAATGGCAGACTGTGGCCTCCCACTTTGCCCAGCGGTGGGACTTTCCTAACTGCGGAGGGGCAATTGATGGGAAACACGTCCACATCGTCCCACCACCCAACTCGGGGTCGTACTATTATAATTACAAGGGGTTTAATAGTATAGTGATGTTGGCGGTGGTGTCGGCTAATTACGAGTTCTTGTATGTGGACGTGGGGAAGAATGGCCGGATGTCCGATGGTGGCGTGATCGCCCAGACGGAGTTCTACAGGCGTCTCCAGAATGGCAGCTTGGACTTGCCACCTCCAGAGGACAATGTTGAAGGTCTCCCATTTGTGTTCGTTGCTGATGAAGCGTTTGCGCTGGGGGACCACCTGATGCGGCCATTCCCGATGAGGACCCTCACCCCGGAACAGAGTGTTTTTTTTCACTTTAAATCCTCTTTATTGAAACACAACAGTTCACAAAAAAGAAAAAGCAGATAAAATCACATTCTGGGGACTGACATAACCAGTATTTGCATAGTCCTCAACTTTTACCGTATTTGTACAGCAGTCCACAAAAAGAAAAAGCAAGGCACATGAACATCGGTAAAATACCCTCCTCTACCTGAGGGACATACAAAATTTTTCCCCTTTTTACTCCCTTTCCCTCCCCCTCCCCCCGCCATCACACCCCCCCCCAACCCCCCAACCCCCTTAAACCTCATTCTCCCTCCCCATTCGCCCTGTGCTTCTCCCACATCACCCAATCCTTCCATATTTTCTCAAATTTTTTGTGATTACTTCTTTTCTTATATATAAGTTTCTCTCTACTAACTTCCTCCTTCACTTCTTTCACCCATTCTTCGAACGTCGGGGGATCTTTTCTCTGCCAGTTCTTGGCTATAAGCTTTTTCCCTTGAAACAGGCACCTGACTATTGCAGTCTGTGTATCTCTCGCAGGCTGTTGCTCCTCCATTAGACCTAGTAGGCAGATCTTGGCACCCATACTTAGTGATGTCTTAAAAATGCAATTTATCCTGTCCACAATACTTTTCCAGTATCTATACAGTTTTGGGCAACGCCAGAACATGTGTAATAGATCTCCCCTCTCTCCTCCGCACCTCTGGCACCCCGAGTCTTCCCTCCTCCCCATCCTAAACAGCTTTAATGGTGTAAAATACGCCCTGTATATCAGATATAAATGCAACACTACCTGTGATGGAGAGAGGGAAACCCTGGGCCCTAATGACAGCACATACTCCCATTGACTGTCCGACATTTTCCCAATCTCATCCTCCCATTTCTTCCTATTTTTGTCCTCCGCTCTAACCCCCTGTATCGAGGTTCTTAAACTGCTGTACATATCAGATATCAGACCTTTCGTGGAATCTGAGTCGACCAGTTTTCTCACAGAGATCATGTCGCTCCATAGTGGCTCCTTACCGTTAAATTGTGCGTCTAGAGCGTGCCTAACCTGCAAGTATCTGTAGAATGAACGGTTAGGGATCGCGAATTCAATCGCTAGTTCCTGGAATGTTTTTAATCTCCCGGCTTTATAAAGCTGTGAGAGATAATGGATGCCCCGCCGATCCCACTCTTCAATCTTCCCCATTATTTTCACTTCGTTAAGCTTGCTATTATCCCACAATGGGGAGAACTCCGAGAAATCTACATAGCCCATTATTTTTTTGACCTTGGTCCAGCTCTTGACCATCAACTGGGTAGTGGGACATCTGGTGATAAAGGAGTCCGCCTCCAACGCTTCTACTATGGTGTCGTGGTTAGTATCGCCTAGGAGTACTTTATTCCCTGTTACCTCTTTCCCGGGCCTATTACACCCTCCCATATGCTGGACCTGTGATGCCAAAAACATCCCGGATCCGGCACTCCCAGTCCTCCCTCCTCTGTCGTTCGCCGGAGCGTCTGCAGGCCGATCCTTGCTGCACCGCCTTTCCAAATCAGCTCTCTAAATAAGCTGTCCATTTTATTGAACCATCGTTTAGTAATCCAAACAGGTGAATTATGCAGAATATATAAAATTTGCGGCATCCAAACCATTTTTATCAGGTTACAGTGCCCGGCGACCGACAGGGGCAACCGTCCCCACACCCGACATTTCTGTTTAAGTTTTTTCATTAATGGGACTAGATTTTCTGCAATATATTGTACCGGCTCCCTTGAGATATTAATCCCCAGGTATTTCATCTGATTGACTACCTTAATTTGTGTGGTTTGATACGGAAGGGGCTCCGTCAGGGGGTCTATAGGTAATATTGCTGACTTTTCCCAATTAATTTTTAACCCGGAGAAATGGCCAAAGTCTTCGACCATCCCCATGGCCGTCCTTAATGACTCCTGCGTATCCCCTAGGAATAACAGAATGTCATCTGCGTACATTGCTATTTTCTCCTCTCCCCTCCTTCTTTTAAACCCCTGAACCCCCTGAGACTCCCTTATAGCCACAGCCAGCGGCTCTATTGCCAGAGCAAACAGGAGGGGCGACAAAGGGCACCCCTGCCTGGTGCCCCTTCTTAATTGAAACCATTCTGAGCATTCTCCATTGACTCTAACCTTTGCTCTTGGCCTGTCATATAAGAGGCTTAGCCAATGAACAAAGCCAGGGCCAAACTGGAATTCCGCCAACACCTTCCAGATATAATGCCACTCCAGGCAGTCAAATGCCTTGGTGGCATATAACGAAAGGAGTGCCCTCTTACCGCTTTTCGCCGTGGGGATCTGCATATTTAAATATACTCGTCTTATGTTCGTACTTGTAGCTCTGTCCGGGATAAACCCGGTTTGATCTATATGAATTACTCTAGAAATTATTTTCTTTAGCCTTGTTGCCAGGGCCTTTGCCAGAATCTTCACGTCCGAACATAACAGTGATATCGGTCTATATGATGCCATCTCTAACGGGTTTTTCCCCTCCTTCAGCAATACAATTATAATGGCTTCTGTCATTGAGACTGGCAAATTACTATCCTTCCCAGTGCCGTTTAGTACTTCCAAAAGCATGGGGAGCAAAAGCTCCCCATACTTTTTGAAAATTTCTACGGGTAAACCATCGGGACCAGGGGCCTTCTGGTTCGACATGTCTGCCACAGCCCTTTGTAATTCCCCAAGTGTCAGCGGGGCATCCAACATCTCCCTATCCTCTCTCGTGAGCGGGGTTAACTTAATCTGATCAAAGAAAGCTGTCATTTCCCCCGCCACATCTTCCTGAGCCGAGCTATATACATTTTTAAAGTACTCCCTAAACTCTTCTAATATTTCTGGGTTAGTATTTTTTATTGTTCCCTCTCTTCCTTCTATCGCTGGTATGGAATTCGGAAGGCCATTGGCCTTTATGATCAGGGCTAGGGTCCTCCCGACACACTCCCCCTCACAGGCAAACGTTCGTTTTTGAAATAACCTTTTCCTCTCTGTCTTTTCCAGGATTATTCTACTGTACTCGTTTTGTCTCTCTACCCACGTCTTATATCTGGATGGGGTTGGGTCTTCAACGTACCGTTCTTCCGCTCTTATAACACTCTCTTTAACTTTTAGTTCTTCTATCTGTGATTTTTTCTTAGTGTGGGATATTTTTTGAATTAGGATCCCCCGGAGGAAAGCTTTCAGGGCATCCCAAACTATCCCTAATGGAGCTGTACCTATATTCAAATCAACAAATTCCACCAACCTCTCCATCACAGTGCCCGCGTCCTCAATAATCTCGAGCCAAAAGGGGTTTACTTTCCAGTCACCCCTATTTATGCCTCTCTCACCCTTTAAGTCAACTATCACTGGTGAGTGGTCCGAAATCCCCCTTGGCTCGTAGACTATTTCTCCCACCATGCCCAGCGATTCCTCATTACCCAAAACCAGGTCTATCCTGGACAGGGTGGTATGTGTCCTGGAATGACAGGAATATTGTCTCACCCCAGGGTGCCTCTCTCTCCAAATATCCACCAATCCTACTTCCTCACAATACTGTAGAAGCGGACTCTTAGGTTTCCCCCTACCCAGATTTTTTAAAGGGAGCCTATCTACCTCATTATTCATGGTCATGTTGAAGTCCCCGACCGCCACTACCGGAACCCCTGGGAGGTTCGCCATAAATTCAGTTAGATCATCCAGAACCTCCCTCCCAAAAGGGGGAGGAATATAGATGTTAGCTAATACACATTTCCTGTTCTCAATTGTACAATAGAGAAAAATGTACCGGCCTTCTGTGTCCACCTTACTATGGCTGCAGGAGAAAGCTATCCCTGATTTTATCAAAACACTCACACCCCTTGAATACGGAGTGTGAGTGGAATGAAATTGCATCTGAAATTTTTTATGATCCATTATCCTAATTGATTCCTTATCCAGGTGCGTCTCCTGCAGACATAGTATCTGAACCTTCCCCTTATCGACCATAGAGAGGATCGTCTGCCTTTTCAAATCATCTTTAACACCCCGAACGTTCCAGGAACATATAGTAAACTTTTTTTTTAATTTCCAAGTGCTATCTAAACCACCACTACCATACATCTGTGGGTCCTATCTCTTTGTGTCCCTTAGGAAAGTTAAACCACCTCTTTATGTGACTTCTATAATATTTATAAAATGAATTTCCCCTTACTCCAAAGTCAACCCCCCCTCCCACACACACTCACACACGTATTCCTCCCCCACCTCCCCCCTCCCCCTACCCCCCCACTATTTTTACCCCTGTTGCCCAATTTTGGGCCTACCCCTGAGGCTTCTATAGTGACCGGACACATTTTTTCAAGGTGAGAAAAACAAACCTACCCCCCCCGGACCCAGTAAGAGGGGAGCTATCTTTAATTTTTAATTACCGGCTGGCCAGAGCCCGAAGAGTGGTGGAGAACACATTTGGAATCATGGCCAGCCGGTTCCGATTATTTCTGACACCCATCCATATGGCGGAGTATAAACTGAACCATATAATACTTGCCTGCTGTGTTCTCCATAATTTTCTACGAAAACATTCAGCCAACTATGCTGGCTCAGTTGGGCCTGAGGCCGGAATCCCAAATCCATCAACACTGACGGCGCTTGAAAGCGGCCGTCCTGGCTTGCCCTCCCTGAATGCCCGTGATGTCCGGTTACGATACCTGGAGTTCTTTGCGGGTAGGGGGGCTATCAATATGCCAGACAATCTGTGACACCTTTTTCAAATAAAAAACAACCAAAAGAAATTTTTTGTGGCCATTTACTGCTTGTGTTTGTTTTAGCTGACCCTGACAGAAATGTGTGGAGTGCAGAAAATGGCGTGATTGGGTAACCTTATAAAAAACACTGTTGGCTGGTACTTCCTAAATGCAAAAACACATTTCACTACAAGTGCACTTGCAACTGCACTGAACCTGCACTTGTAGTGCAAAGTGTATTTTCCCTTAGGAAATAACCCCCATTTTTGCATAAAACAGCAATTACATCACCCCAAAAGTGTTGTAGTGTTGAGACAATAATCCACACATTCTTGAGTAAGGCACTTTTTTATACCTGCACAATCACATGTGCATTTACTAAAGGTTTTTAAAACAAACCAACATGTTTGTTGTATAACAATTTTTGCAGTAGCATTATCAAAACTCGAAATAACCATTTCAGATAAAACAGGCCTGTGTAAAACCAACAAGAAAGCCAAAAAACTTTAACTTACAAAGTTCACATTAGGTAAAACCTGAAGGCTATATCAGACATCAGTATTTAGGAACTGTGTTTGATATAGCGTTCAGATGGGGGGAAATCACCCCTGGAAAAGCCAAATTTGGAAGATGCACACCAATTTACGAATGTCAACATGTGCTATCTGCCATCACGGGGGATCAAGGGACGTGTTTTGGGGGAGAAAGCCCTTCCTCACCGCTACTTTATAATTGAGGAAGGTGTTGCACCCCCAAAACGCGTCCATTGATCTCCCGTGATGGCAGATAGCACATGTTGGCCCACTGTGTGCATCCTCCAAATTTGGCTTTTCTAAACATTTTAAAAATTTTTGGAAGATTGGACCACAATAAAACAGGTGATTTTGTGGGGTTTAAATTCGCCCCAAAACATCAATGATGTTATTATTTTTTTTAATAACATCACTGATTTGTTTCTGGATGTTTTGCAATTGGAGATTACACCCCATGATCTCCCCGATCAGGATCTGGGCACTTTCTGAAGTAAAGCGTTCAGGATCCCTCACATCACGATCACCTAAAAAGAGATAAAGAACAAAAAAAAGATCTCAAAAATCTGCCACCATCCATCTCGTTTACCTGAGTCTGTGGTCGCAGACACTCACCTGTTGTGGTGCCAATCTCCACCACGTCTTCTTCTTCCTCCTGCTCAGCTTCTTGGGTTGGTATTTCCCCTTCTTCCAGAGGGGGGGGGGGGTCTCTGGTCTCCTCGGATGAGGGGTGTCCTCCGAGTCTTTTCTCCCCTATGTAAAACAAAAATGGTATAATTAGCACACAGATATTTGATGGCAGAACTAGAAATAGGAAACATTGTTTGGAAGTGGGGTACAATTGTCTATTTTAGCCGAGTTCCAAGATGTATATTTTTTTTATTGCCCTTTGTCAAGCTGCAATACTTTACCTGTTTGGTACAAGCTTCACAGATGGAGACCCCCCTATAGTATACACTGGAGCACCTGTGTGCCCCCCCTAATAAAAATGGTGTTCTGGGGTCCCACACTAGTGCTCCAGTGTCCAGATGTGAAAACAGCTGCTCTGTGTCCTCTCCTTACACAGAATCTAGTTGTCATTTCATTCTAGTAACAAACCCATCTACACAAACAAATATTTGGCATCCAAGTAGGCCCCAAAAAATGTGTGAAAATGCATATGGCCTAAACAATGGTGTTCTAGAGGCCGAAATAAAAATGTTTGATACGAACGAATAATGGGCCCATGAACATTAAAGTTGCCCTTTTAAACGTTACAATTAATAAAAGCATATGGAGCAGAACGAACGTAATAAAGACAGAAAGAATAGGAACACAGCACAACTACTTACTTTTTTGCAGCACTCTCCGGATCTTTCGGTACTGCTCTGGCTCTCTCAACTTCAGGTCCGACCACCGCTTCCTGAGCTGATCTTTAGATCTTCGTACCCCGAAATTCCTCTCCAGACTCCGGACCACTTTACCAATGATTTTGGCCTTTCGGATGTTGGGGTGGGGGTAAGGCCCATATTTTCCGTCATAGTCGGACTTCCTCATGATGTCTACCATCTCCAACATCTCCCCAAACGACATATTTGTGGCCTTAAAACGTCTCCTTCTGGATCGGGACGTGCCTGGATCCGGCCTTTCCTCCTCCTCCTCCTCGTTGCTAGAATTAGCATGCACCTGCTGTAACTCTGCCATCATGCTCTTCACCCACTGCGCCGAACGAAAAGGGGCGGGGAATACACTAGAAAGAACGTCAGGGGCGGGCGGAGTTACACGCATGCGCAGTGTGTATAAAGCGTAACACGCGTGCGTATTACGTACGATCTGTGAGCGGAGGAAGGAGCATTGGACGCGCCGATCGTAAGAACGAAGGTAAGAGACAAACTTGTGCCTATACTGCTTCTAGATTGAGGCCTATATTGTAACAAGATTAGGAGAGTTTTGTCTGACATTAGGCTTTGTCTTGTGTTGTGTCTTGCAGTGAACATGGATATCTTAATGAGAGATACTGACTTCATGTCACTATTCATTGATATGCTAAGGGAGCTGCCCTGTCTGTGGGAGATTACCCACCCCCATTTCAAGAAACAAGCAAAGAGGAAGGCAGCACTGGAGCAATTGTGTGAAATTGTGAAGCAGGTGATCCCCACGGCAGACATCACTTATTTAAAGATATTAATTTTTTGCCTGAGGAGTACATATCTGAGGGAGCGCAAGAAAGTCCTGGATTCACAGAGATCCGGAGCAGCAGATGACATCTATGTCCCCAGGATGTTGTACTACGACAGGCTGCACTTTCTGGCAGGCCAGACTGAACCCAGGTCATCCCTCTCCAGTCTTCCTTCCACGCTTCCTTCCCCCCCCGGCTGAGGCTTCTGACGCCCAACCTGGGCCTTCCAGGCCACATGTGGAGGAGCCCAGATTGAGCCAGGTATAGCATTCCTCTAAATATTTCTGCTTGTCCAATCAATGATGTTAACTAGATGTTAGTTGGGAGTACTAATTTAGGATTGTGATTGATGATGCAAAACATTACAACCATGTCCCTTTTTCATACACAGGGAAGTCTCAGCCAGGAGGTGGCCGGGCCGAGCCGGCTGGCTGATCTGCAGGTCCCTCCACCCCCCCTGAAAAGAGAAAGTGGCAGTAGGACGAGTGCCCTAGAGGAGGTGGCTATCAGATTCTTTTGGAGGGCTACAGAGGTCCTGGGAGCACCACACACCATGCAGGAGAACATTGCTGCATTCATAGCATATAAAATGCAGAGGATGGAGGAGGGCCAAAAAGCCATGTGTCAGGCCCTCATATCAGAGGCTCTGGAGAAAGGTATGAGGGGCCAAATTACACCTCACACACAGCTTTGGGATGGTCCTCCTCCTCCTCCTCCTCCCTCTCCTCCAGGTCCTCCCAGTCCTCCTCCAGGTCCTCCCAGTCCTCCTCCAGGTCCCCCCAGTCCTCCTCCTCCCTCTCCTCCAGGTCCTCCCAGTCCTCCTCCAGGTCCTCCCAGTCCTCCTCCAGGTCCCCCCAGTCCTCCTCCTCCTCCAGGTCCTACTCCTCCTCCTGCCACATCTCCAACTGCACAGCCACAGCCCGGAAGGAAGCGTGGAAGGAAGACTAGACAGTGATTGCCCTGGGTCCAGTCTGGTCGGCCAAAAAATGCAGCCTCTTGTGGTACCACAGCCTGGGGACACAGATGTCATCTGCTGCTATCCGAGTCTCTGTGAATCCCGGACCAGACTGCCCTCCCTTAGATATGGACTCCTCAGGCCACCAATTTTGATGTTGAAGAATTGATGTATGCCGTGGGGGTCCCAGGCTTCACTAATTTCTGCTGTTGATCCAGTGTTGCCTTCCTCTTTGTTTGGTTCTGATCCCTTAATAAAGGATTTTTGTTTTGAATTATACTCTCCTATGTGTTTTCCTTCAAAAATGACAGTTTGTTTGTGAGGATTGAGGTACATTTCAAAAATACAATGTGAAATGAACAAGGGACACCAACAACAAAAAATCTCCTGGAGATTAAATAATAAAAGATAATAATGGTGTTGGGGTAACTTGACACACAAAACACACACAAAAATATTCTGGAGTAAAAATAAAAATAACATTGAACAAAGATCAGCCTTGGAAAAAATCCAAACATTAAAGAAAAAAAATGGCTTAAAATCCAAAAAAAACAAACAAAAAATATAAAACTGTCAGATGTGACAACTAATAACAATATATTAAGGGAATCCCACTAAAAAAACACAAAGAAAAGTTTGTGAGAAGTGTGTGTGAATATGAGCATCAAAACTACTTAATTCTTGTCACATTATAAAGAAGAGTGCGCTGTATTAAACCATTTTGAACATTGCAGCGTGACGAAAGTGCTGTATCCATTGCGAACGCTAAGTTTACCAGAACGAGCTGTTCCATCTTGGAATTTCTTCTGAGCATGTGTGGCACTTTGTGCGTCGGAACAGGCCACACACGGTCGGAATTGACGCGATCCGATTTTGTTGTCGGAAAATTTTATCTCCTGCTCTCCAACTTTGTGTGTCGGAAAATCCGATGGAAAATGTCCGATGGCGCCCACACACGGTCGGAATTTCCGACAACACGCTCCGATCGGACATTGTCCATCGGAAAATCCGACCGTGTGTACGGGGCATTACTCTTTCTTAAAATGAATAAAATGAATTTAAAACCAAAACATATCAAGAGAGACATCAGGAACTTAATATGTAGTCTGGAGAAAAGAAGAAAAAGGGGAGACTTTTGAAACTTACAAATACATCAAGGGGGTGAATAAAAACTAAAAGTGAAAGTTGCGCTACCAAGTGAGCTAATACTGAAAAAGTGAATACGTTTACAAAACTGTGATAATCAGAAACTCAAAATCAACTGCAAAACCTATTTGGGTTCACAATACACAGAAAATAAAATAATAAACAAGTGATCTTGCGCAGTAATAAATTATCACAAACAATAATATAGTATGAATGTGCTAAATTGGTGTACTAAATCAAGTCCCAAAAATGTCTAATCCAAATAGTTCTTCATGCTAGAGGTGTCGCTATTCCTTTATATTTATATTTTGAGGCTGGATATTTACTGGTTTAAGGTGAGAGTTCTGAGAGCACATAACAGTTGTGTGAAGGCATGAAATGAATATATATTATAGACACCTCTAGCATGAAGAACTATTTGGATTAGACATTTTTGGGACTTGATTTAGTACACCAATTTTGCACATTCATACTATATTATTGTTTGTGATAATTTATTACTGCACAAGATCACTCGTTTATTAGATTATTATTATATTATTATTATTATTATTATTATAAGGGGGTGAATAAGGTTCAGTAGGGCAGTTTTTTCAATATGAAACCAAAATCAAGAACATGGGGACATGACCTCAAACTAACTGGAGTAAAGTTCAAAACTAATCTTAGAAAGTATTATTTTACTGAAAGGGTAATTGATGCTTGGAATAGACTTCCAGCAGAGTAGTGAGTTAGTCAACAGTAAATGGCTTCAAACATGCTTGGGACAAACATAGATCTATACTCAGACAAAAAAGTTAACAAAAAAAAACCCCAAAACATGGATGAAAAAAAATGGGCAGACTCGATGGACTACTTGGCCTTTTTTTCTGCTGTCACTTTTCTATGTCTCTACTTGTATGTTAACTGTACTTTGCAAAATTCTTTGCAGATAGTGGGAGCTAATTACAAATCAAGCTCTTCACAACTGTTTCTGTACTATTGTTCTACTTCTGCTTCTTTTGTACTTCATAGAGCTCTCCTTTGGTGGTATTTAATCACCACTGGGTTTTTATTTTTAGTATATAAGCAAAAAAAGACTGAAAATGTGGGGGAAAAAATATATTTTGTACTTACTGTTATAAAACATATCCAATCAAAAAATCTAGAGCAAAATGTATTCTGCTACATGACTTTAGTACAAAAAAAAATGGCAATAAATGTATAATAATTGATTACTGCAAAAGTTATAGCGTCTACAAACTATGGTATACAATAGATATAAAAGAAAAAATCAGGAAAGACCTACTAGAACAGCTGAACTTTATGTGGGGTTAATCAGAGGCACTTTAAATTATGGCAGGTGTGTACTGACTCCTATTTAACATGAGCTTAAATGTGATTGCTTTATTCTGAACACAGCCACATCCCCAGTCATTTTAGTTTTTTAGTTTTACTTCCCTCCAGCTAAAATATTTCAGTTTGTTTTTCAACTGAGTTGTACAGTTTATAGATCACATTAAAGGTGGGACAAGTTCTGAAATGATTTATCTTTGTCTCGTTTTTTTACATCACAGAAACCAGACATTTTAACAGGAGTGTGTAGACTTTTTATATCCACTGTATATACTAGAATTTATGCAACTATACACGCCATACTGTAATTCCAGTGATCAGTGAATTATAGTGAGACTGTAATAGGGTGGCGGCCAATCTGGCGCTAACAGACACTGGCTGGGAGGGTCTTTAACTGACACTGACGTTGTTAGTGACACTAATACAGTGATAATTCTGTACACTGACACTGTACTAATGACACTGGCTGGGAAGAGGTTAACATCTAGGGGTAATCAAGGAGTTAACTGTGTGCCCAACAAGTGTAATGTGTGCTGCTTTTACTTACTAATCTTTGCTTTTTAGCAAAGTCAAATCCCTGGACAGTGGGATATAATTAAAAGGGAAATGTCAGGCATTTGGCAAGCAATTGAACTGAATATATTTGCATTTTGTTGGATGAAAGTTAGTAAATGGCAACAGCACATAAAAAGAAGCTTACTGGTTCGGCTGACACATTTACCACTTTCCCAAAGTAATTCATATTTAAATTCCCACAATGTTTTGGAAGGAAACGTTTTTTTTGCCTTCTTGCTGCATTTGATAGAGAATATGGAGGCTGCCACCACCCACTTCATCTGCTGGAAATGCCAGTTGTCTGGCTGTCATGCTGATTTGATGGCTTTATTATCTGAAAGAAGTATTCCGATTTGGAGTTGAACTCCTTCCAGACTTTTTAATCTGCATGCTTGTTCCTGGATCAGTGACTCAGGGTTTGATTTACAAATTAGACTGTGCACTTTGCAAATTGCAGTTGCTGCAAAGCTTAGTAAATTAACAGAAATCTGCTGACTTCCATCATCCAATCATGTGCATGCTCTGGAGCAACTGCACGTGCAGAGTGCAACTGCACTTTGCAAAGTGCACAGTCTATTTGCCTTCAGGTGGGAGGTTTAAGTGCCTGGGTGTAACTTTAGACCCTTTTCACATCGAGGGCATTTTGCAGGCGCTATAGCGTTAAAAATAGCGCCTGCAATCCGCCCTCAAACAGCTGCAGCATTGTCTCCAGTGTGAAAGCCCGAGGGCTTTCACACCGGAGCGCTGTGCTGGCAGGACGGGAAAAAAAGTCCTGCCAGCAGCTTCTTTGGAGCAGTGAAGGAGCGGTGTGTTTACCGCTCCTCCACCGCTGCTCCCCATTGAAATCAATGGGGCAGCGCTGGGATACCGCCGGCAAAACGCATTCCGGGCGGTTTTAACCCTTCCTCGGCCGCTAGCAGGGGGTAAAAGCGCCCCGCTAGCGGCCAAAATGCGCCGCAAATCCGACGGTAAAACGGCGCTACAAATAGCGGCATTTTACCGCCGATCCTATGGGCGGCCCGGTGTGAAAGGGCTCTTATTGTTTTTTACTTTCACTACACTAAACTCTGTACATTACCTATACATGGCACTAGCACTCTGTACATTACATAGACTGGATTCATGCAATCTGTACATTAGTATAGTATAGTATAGTATAGTAGTATACACTCATTGGTCGGGGCTCATTTTGCATGAATTACTGCATCAATGCGGTGTGGCATGGAAGCGATCAGCCTGTGGCACTGCTGAGGTGTTATGGTAGCCCAGGTTTCTTTGATAGCGGACTTCAGCTCATCTGCATTGTTGGGTCTGATGTCTCATCTTCCTCTTGACAATACCCCACACATTGTCTATGGGGTTTAGGTCAGGCAGGTTTGCTGGCCAATCAAGCAGTGATACCATGATCATTAAACCAGGTATTGGTTGTTTTGGCAGTGTGGACAGGTGCCAAGTCCTGCTGGAAAATGAAATCAGCAACCCAATAAAGATGGTCAGCAGAGGGAAGCATGAAGTGCTCTAGAATTTCCTGATAGAGGGCTGTAATGACTTTGGACTTGATAAAACACAGCAGACCAACACCAGCAGATGACATGGCTCCCCAAATCATCACTGACTGTGAAAACTTCACACTGGACCTCATGCAACTTGGATTCTGTGCCTCTCCACTCTTCCTCCAGACTCTGGGACCTTGATTTCCAAATAAAATACAACATTTACTTTCATCCAAAAAGAGGACTTTGGACCACTAAGCAACAGTCCAGTCCTTTTTCTCCTTAGCCCAGGTAAGATGCTGCTGACGTTCTCTGGTTCAGGAGTGGCTTGACACAAGGAATGTGACAGTTGTAGCAAATGTCCTGGATATGTCTGTGTGTGTGTGGTGGCTCTTGAAGCACTAGCACTAACCGTAGTCTACTCCTTGTGAATCTCCCCCAAATTCTTGAATGGCCTTTGCTTCACAATCCTCTATAGGCTGCGGTTATACCTGCTGCTTGTGCACCTTTTCCTACCACACTCTTTCCTTCCACTCAACTTTCGATTAATATGCTTAGATACAGCACTCTGTGAACAGCCAACTTCTTTAGCAATTACCTTTTGTGACTTACCCTCCTTGTGAAGGGTGTCAATGACTGTCTTCTGGACAACTGTCAAGTCAGCAGTCTTCCCCATGATTGTGTAACCTGCTGAACCAGACTGAGAGACCATTTAAAGGCTCACAAAGCCTTTACAGGTGTTTTACAGTATTGAACTTTTTCACAATATTCAAATTTTCTGAGATACTGAATTTTGCATTTTCACCAGCTGTAGGCGATAATCATCAAAATTAAAAGAAAGAAAGCTTGAAATACAGTTATGCTCATAAGTTTACATACCCTGGCAGAATTTATGATTTCTTGGCCAGTTTTCAGAGAATATGAATGATAACACAAAAACTTTTCTTTCACTCATGGTTAGTGTTTGGCTGAAGCCATTTATTATCAGTCAACAGTGTTTACTCTTTTTAAATCATAATGGCAACAGAAACTACCCAAATGACCCTTATCAAAAGTTTACATACCCCAGTTCTTAATACCGTGTATTGCCTCCTTTAACATCAATGACAGCTTGAAGTCTTTTGTGGTATTTATGGATGGGGCTCTTTATCTTCTCAGATGGTAAAGCTGCCCATTCCTCTTGGCAAAAAGCCTCCAGTTCCTATAAATTCTTGGGCTTTCTTGCATGAACTGCACGTTTGAGATCTCCCCAGAATGGCTCAATGATATTGAGGTCAGGAGATTGAGATGGCCACTCCAGAACCTTCATTTTATTCTGCTGTAGCCAATGACAGGTCCACTTGGCCTTGTGTTTTGGATCATTGTCATGTTGGAATGTCCAAGTATGTCCAATGCGCAGCTTCCTGGCTGATGAATGCAAATGTTCCTCCAGTGTTTTTTGATAACATACTGCATTCATCTTGACAACAATTTTGACCAAATTTCCTGTGCCTTTGTAGCTCACACATCCCCAAAACATCAGCGATCAACCTCCGTACCTTTCATCAAAGGCCTTGTTGACGCCTCTCCAAATGTAGCGTTTATGGATGTGGCCAAAAAGCTAATTTTTGGCCTCATCACTGCAAATGACTTTGTGTCAGAAGGTTTGAGGCTTGTCTCTGTGCTCTTTGGCGTATTGTAAGCGCGATACTTTGTGGCACTTGCGTAGTAATCGCTTTCTTCTGGCGACTAGACCATGCAGCCCATCTTTCTTCAAGTGCCTTCTTATTGTCCATCTTGAAACAGCCACACCACATGTTTTCTGAGAGTCCTGTATTTCACCTGAAGTTTTTTGTGGGTTTTTATTTGCATACCAAACTATTTTCAAGGCAGTTGTGGCTGAAATTTTAGTTGGTCTACCTGACTGTGGTTTGGTTTCAACAGAACCCCTCATTTTCCACTTCTTGATTAAAGTTTGAACACTGCTGATTGGCATTCTCAATTCCTTGGATATCTTTTTATATCCCTTTCCTGTTGTATACAGTTCAACTATCTTTTCCTGCAGATCCTTTGACAATTAGTTTGCTTTCCCCATGACTCAGAAAAGCAAACAGATCACAGGTGAGGATGCTTATCTTTAATAGCCATTCAAACCTCTTTGTGTCAACTTATGTGCATGTTATCAGGCCAAAATCACCAGGGTATGTAAACCTTTGATTGATCAGGGTCATTTGGGTAGTTTCTGTTGCCATTATGATTTAAAAAGAGTAAACACAATTGATTGATAATAAATGGCTTCAGCCAAACACTAACAAGTGAAAGAAATGTTTTTGTGTTATCATTTATATTCTCTGAAAAATGGCCAAGAAATCATAAATTCTGCCAGGGTATGTAAACTTATGAGCACAACTGTATATCACTCTTTGTGTAATGAATCTATATAATATATGAGTTTCATTTTTTGAACTGCATTACTGATATAAATACACCTTTTAATGCACCTGTATATGTAATTGGTCATTGGTTGAATAAGGGTTGATCAGATCGAGGTGTAAAAAGACAAGCTAATATACTTTTGAGTCAAATATCTTTCTTTTATTCTTGCATATTTGTACACACTTTTAATTATTTTGATATGTAAAAAAAATGTGTTTTATAAAAAATCTTTATGGTGTGACATCATTAAAGTCAGTGTGTCCTTCTTGCAAATGCCATTTAATGGTATTCAGAGCACAATGTTGAGCCTGCCAGACTGGAAAAAAGTCAGCATTCGTCCTATGGAGAACTTCCAGAGAAGCTCCTTGCCTTGTATCATGAGAAAAATGCTTTCCAGATGCAATTGTAAACTTCACGAGAAGTTGATTTCTTAGCTTTGAAAAATGTAGGGATAACAGAATCAGGTAAGTCCCTGTCTTTTAGGGCCTACAATCCAAAATCCAGGCCATTAGAGCTAGAAGGAAGATGGTAAACCAGGCATTTTGACAGAAGATCTGGGCGACCTGGGAGGGTCCACAGGGAGTCCGCCTGAAGTCCAATGAAGTCCAAATACTACATCCACCTGGGCCAATTTGGTATGATGTGAATCACTGGAATTCCCTCAACCTCAATCCTACAGAGCAGATGAGGAAGGGGTTTCAGAGGAGGAAAAGTCAAAATTCCTCCAAATGAATCCTGGTCAGATGACAATGCAATTGAGAGGTCCAGCTTTGGCATAAGCTTGTAGTTCCAGAACTAATTGGGAGACAAGCTTCCTCTGGTGACCAAATCCCTTGCACTGGGATAGTGTCTAGGACCCCTCCCCAGTCCATCAGGCTGGCCTCTGTCATGAGAACCTTCCAGACCAGTGGGAGGAAGGATTTCCTCCAAGTTTAGGGCTGGATTCATGAGCCATCAGGCCAGGGCCAACCTGGTTCTGAGTGTCAGACTTATGCAATTGTTCAGAGCATGTGCCTTCCTGTTCCACTCAGACAGTATGCTTAGTTGCAACAGTCTGAAGTGGAATTGGGCATATTGGAAAACCCAGTCTGTGCGTGCTATATGTCAACATCCCAGCAAATCATGTACAGCTATGAACAGAATACGTAGTCCTGGACTTTGTGTGGACATACAGTATAGAAGAGAAACTGAGAGGGCACTCTTCTCAGTTAGCAGACTTTTTTAATAAATTGCGTTCCTGACCACAACTTATCACAACCCTTAGCACGCTTACTGCTTTTATGTCCCTGTGTGATCTACCAGAACCCAAACACCTACTGTCACAGATGTATAAACTAATCCTTAGTACACAATCTTTACCTATCCCTTACTATATTAGAGAGTGGGAAAAAAATCGGGGCAAGAATTCACTCCTCCCCAGATTCAAAGGATGATTAAAATGAAACTCTCCCTTTCCACTAGCTCACATGTCCAAGAAATGTCCTACAAGTTTCTTTCCAGATGGTACCGGACCCCTTCCCGACTGACCCAGATATATTCCACAGCTGACGCTCAGTGCTGGACGGGCTGCGGTCAACGAGGTGCATTTCTCCACTTGTGGTGGTCCTGTCCTAAAATAAAGGCCTTTTCGAGGACATCACTCCGTGGATAAAAAAAAACACCATTAGGTCCATCAAGTTCTCCCCAATGCATTTCCTATATCAAGGGACCCCTTCATTTAACTGTATAAGAAAAGTGTTACCCTGCACTTATTAAATGCCGCTAAATCCTTGATCCCTAGATTCTGGAAAAAAAACGTTGTGCCCTTTGTTATTAGACTGGAAAAAGGAGGTGGATGCAATTATGGAAGCTGAGCGGTGGATATATACCACCAAGGACCAACAAGATAAATTTAAAGATGTGTGGTCAGGATGGATGTACTACTCTTCTGAGATTCCCACAAGCTAGAATACCCCTTGTTCCGTGCCCAAGATATGACCTGATTGTTGAACGATGCCCCTCCAGTCGTACCCCTGCTAGGTAAATGGAGCTGGAATCAGCTTCCCATTTGCTTTATCCCTTTGTGTTTCCCTTCTGCCCTTCCTATCCTTCCCCTTTCCATATTCATGTTGGGGATTCTTCCTAGAACATCTCTGTATCCTCCTGGGGATTAGGGATGAGCTTCGAGTTCGAGTCGAACTCACGTTCGACTCGAACATTGTCTGTTCGCAAGTTCGCCAAACAGCGAACAATTTGGGGTGTTCGCGGCAAATTCGAGTGCCGCAGAACACCCTTTAAAAGTCTATGGGAGAAATCAAAAGTGCTAATTTTAAAGGCTAATATGCAAGTTATTGTCATAAAAAGTGTTTGGGGACCCAGGTCCTGCCCCAGGGGACATGGATCAATGCAAAAAAAAGTTTTAAAAACGGCCGTTTTTTCAGGAGCAGTGATTTTAATAATGCTTAAAGTCAAACAATAAAAGTGTAATATCCCTTTAAATTTCGTACCTGGGGGGTGTCTATAGTATACCTGTAAAGGGGCGCATGTTTCCTGTGTTTAGAACAGTCTGACAGCAAAATGACATTTTGAAGGAAAAAACTCATTTAAAACTACCCGCGGCTATTGCATTGCCGACAATACACATAGAAGTTCATTGATAAAAACAGCATGGGAATTCCCCAAAGGGGAACCCCGAACCAAAATTAAAAAAAAAAAATGACGTGGGAGTCCCCCTAAATTCCATACCAGGCCCTTCAGGTCTGATATGGATATTAAGGGGAACCCTGGCCAAAATTAAAAAAAAAAAATGACGTGGGGTTCCCCCTAAATTCCATACCAGACCCTTCAGTTCTGGTATGGATTTTAAGGGGAACCCCGCGCCAAAAAAAAAAAAAAAAAAACGGCGTGGGGTCCCCCCAAAAATCCATACCAGACCCTTATCCGAGCACGCAACCTGGCAGGCCGCAGGAAAAGAGGGGGGGACGAGAGTGCGGCCCCCCCCCCTCCTGAACCGTACCAGGCCACATGCCCTCAACATTGGGAGGGTGCTTTGGGGTGCGGGAGCCTCCCCCCCCATGCCATGGGTGCAGAGCGGCCCGAGGAGAAGAAGATAGAAGACGCCGCGGAGGAGATGCTGGACGAGAACGCCGGAGGAAGAACCAGAAGAGCCAGAAGAACCAGAAGAACCAGAAGTTGAAGGAAGATAGAAGAAAGAAGAAGTATTTAAATAAAGGAATTGTCAAAAACTGTCTCTTGTCATTTTTAACATTTTTGACAGTTTTTTAGTGAAATGGTAGGGGTACTTTTGTACCCCCTTACCATTTCACACGGGGGGGGGGCCGGGATCTGGGGGTCCCCTTGTTAAAGGGGGCTTCCAGATTCCGATAAGCCCCCCGCCCGCAGACCCCCACAACCACCAGCCAGGGTTGTGGGGATGAGGCCCTTGTCCTCATCAACATGGGGACAAGGTGTTTTGGGGGGCTACCCCAAAGCACCCTCCCAATGTTGAGGGCATGTGGCCTGGTACGGTTCAGGAGGGGGGGGCGCACTCTCGTCCCCCCCCTCTTTTCCTGCGGCCTGCCAGGTTGCGTGCTCGGATAAGGGTCTGGTATGGATTTTTGGGGGGACCCCACGCCGTTTTTTTTTTTTTTTTTTTTTGGCGCGGGGTTCCCCTTAAAATCCATACCAGACCTGAAGGGTCTGGTATGGAATTTAGGGGGAACCACACGTCATTTTTTTTTTTTAATTTTGGCCGGGGTTCCCCTTAATATCCATACCAGACCTGAAGGGCCTGGTATGGAATTTAGGGGGACTCCCACGTCATTTTTTTTTTAAATTTTGGTTCGGGGTTCCCCTTTGGGGAATTCCCATGCCGTTTTTATCAATGAACTTCTATGTGTATTGTCGGCAATGCAATAGCCGCGGGTAGTTTTAAATGAGTTTTTTCCTTCAAAATGTCATTTTGCTGTCAGACTGTTCTAAACACAGGAAACATGCGCCCCTTTACAGGCATACTATAGACACCCCCCAAGGTACGAAATTTAAAGGGATATTACACTTTTATTGTTTGACTTTAAGCATTATTAACCACTTGCCGACCGCCTCACGCATATATACGTGAGCAGAGCGGCACGGGCAGGCAAAATCACGTACCTGGTACGTGATTGCCTTCCCGCGGGCGGGGGGTCCGATCGGACCCCCCCCCGGTGCCATCGGCGGTCGGCGTTTGGCTGGGAGAGTTGAGAGACGAGGGGGAGACCATCCGATCGTGGCCCCCCCCTCGCGATCGCTCCCAGCCAATGAGAAACATCCCCTGCCTCTGTATAGTACACAGAGGCAGAGGATGTGATGTCATCTCTCCTCGGCTGGCCAGTTTCCGTTCCAGCACCGAGGAGAGAAGACATGTAAGTGCACCAACACTCACACAACACAGTAGAACATGCCAGGCACACTAAACACCCCCGATCCCCCCCCGATCGCCCCCCGATCCCCCCCAATCACCCCCCCCCCCTGTCACAAACTGACACCAAGCAGGTTTTTTTGTTTTGTTTTGTTTTTTTCCTGATTACTGCATAGTGTCAGTTTGTGACAGTTAGCAGTGGTAGGACAGTTAGTATTAGCCCCCTGTAGGTCTAGGGTACCCCCCTAACCCCCCCTAATAAAGTTTTAACCCCTTGATCACCCCCTGTCACCAGTGTCGCTAAGCGATCATTTTTCTGATCGCTGTATTAGTGTCGCTGGTGACGCTAGTTAGGAACGTAAATATTTAGGTTCGCTGTCAGCGTTTTATAGCGACAGAGACCCCCATATACTACCGAATAAATGTTTTAACCCCTTGATTGCCCCCTAGTTAACCCTTTCACCACTGATCACCGTATAACTGTTACGGGTGACGCTGGTTAGTTCGTTTATTTTTTTTAGTGTCAGGGCACCCGCCATTTATTACCGAATAAAGGTTTAGCCCCCTGATCGCCCGGCGGTGATATGCGTCGCCCCAGGCAGCGTCAGATTAGCGCCAGTACCGCGAACACCCACGCACGCACCGTACACGCACCGTACACCTCCCTTAGTGGTATAGTATCTGAACACATCAATATCTGATCCGATCAGATCTATACTAGCGTCCCCAGCAGTTTAGGGTTCCCAAAAACGCAGTGTTAGCGGGATCAGCCCAGATACCTGCTAGCACCTGCGTTTTGCCCCTCCGCCCAGCCCACCCAAGTGCAGTATCGATCGATCACTGTCACTTACAAAACACTAAACGCATAACTGCAGCGTTCGCAGAGTCAGGCCTGATCCCTGCGATCGCTAACAGTTTTTTTGGTAGCATTTTGGTGAACTGGCAAGCACCAGCCCCAAGCAGCGTCAGATTAGCGCCAGTACCACTAACACCCACGCACGCACCGTACACCTCCCTTAGTGGTATAGTATCTGATCGGATCAATATCTGATCCGATCAGATCTATACTAGCGTCCCCAGCAGTTTAGGGTTCCCAAAAACGCAGTGTTAGTGGGATCAGCCCAGATACCTGCTAGCACCTGCGTTTTGCCCCTCCGCCCGGCCCAGCCCAGCCCACCCAAGTGCAGTATCGATCGATCACTGTCACTTTTTTTTGTAGCGTTTTGGTGAACTGGCAAGCGCCAGCGGCCTAGTACACCCCGGTCGTAGTCATACCAGCACTGCAGTAACACTTGGTGACGTGGCGAGTCCCATAAGTGCAGTTCAAGCTGGTGAGGTGGCAAGCACAAGTAGTGTCCCGCTGCCACCAAAAAGACAAACACAGGCCCGTCATGCCCATAATGCCCTTCCTGCTGCATTCGCCAATCCTAATTGGGAACCCACCACTTCTGCAGCGCCCGTACTTCCCCCATTCACATCCCCAACCAAATGCAGTCGGCTGCATGAGAGGCATTTATATGTCCTCCCGAGTACCCCTACCCAACGAACCCCCCCAAAAAAGATGTGTCTGCAGCAAGCGCGTATATAGACGTGACACCCGCTATTATTGTCCCTCCTGTCCTGATAATCCTGGTCTTTGCATTGGTGAATGTTTTGAACGCTACCATTCACTAGTTGAGTATTAGCGTAGGGTACAGCATTGCACAGACTAGGCACACTTTCACAGGGTCTCCCAAGATGCCATCGCATTTTGAGAGACCCGAACCTGGAACCGGTTACAGTTATAAAAGTTACAGTTACAAAAAAAAAGTGTAAAAAAAAAAAAAAACACAAACAAAAATAAAAAAAAATAGTTGTCGTTTTATTGTTCTCTCTCTCTCTATTCTCTCTCTGGTGTTCTGCTCTTTTTTACTGTATTCTATTCTGCAATGTTTTATTGTTATTATGTTTTATCATGTTTGCTTTTCAGGTATGCAATTTTTTATACTTTACCGTTTACTGTGCTTTATTGTTAACCATTTTTTTGTCTTCAGGTACGCCATTCACGACTTTGAGTGGTTATACCAGAATGATGCCTGCAGGTTTAGGTATCATCTTGGTATCATTCTTTTCAGCCAGCGGTCGGCTTTCATGTAAAAGCAATCCTAGTGGCTAATTAGCCTCTAGACTGCTTTTACAAGCAGTGGGAGGGAATGCCCCCCCCCCCACCGTCTTCCGTGTTTTTCTCTGGCTCTCCTGTCTCAACAGGGAACCTGAGAATGCAGCCGGTGATTCAGCCAGCTGACCATAGAGCTGATCAGAGACCAGAGTGGCTCCAAACATCTCTATGGCCTAAGAAACCGGAAGCTACGAGCATTTTAGGACTTAGATTTCGCCGGATGTAAACAGCGCCATTGGGAAATTGGGAAAGCATTTTATCACACCGATCTTGGTGTGGTCAGATGCTTTGAGGGCAGAGGAGAAATCTAGGGTCTAATAGACCCCAATTTTTTCAAAAAAGAGTACCTGTCACTACCTATTGCTATCATAGGGGATATTTACATTCCCTGAGATAACAATAAAAATGATTTAAAAAAAAATATGAAAGGAACAGTTTAAAAATAAGATAAAAAAGCAAAAAAATAATAAAGAAAAAAAAAAAAAAAAGCACCCCTGTCCCCCCTGCTCTCGCGCTAAGGCGAACGCAAGCGTCGGTCTGGCGTCAAATGTAAACAGCAATTGCACCATGCATGTGAGGTATCACCGCGAAGGTCAGATCGAGGGCAGTAATTTTAGCAGTAGACCTCCTCTGTAAATCTAAAGTGGTAACCTGTAAAGGCTTTTAAGGCTTTTAAAATGTATTAATTTTGTTGCCACTGCACGTTTGTGCGCAATTGTAAAGCATGTCATGTTTGGTATCCATGTACTCGGCCTAAGATCATCTTTTTTATTTCATCAAACATTTGGGCAATATAGTGTGTTTTAGTGCATTAAAATTAAAAAAGTGTGTTTTTTCCACAAAAAATGTGTTTGAAAAATCGCTGCGCAATTACTGTGTGAAAAAAAAAAATGAAACACCCACCATTTTAATCTGTAGGGCATTTGCTTTAAAATAATATATAATGTTTGGGGGTTCAAAGTAATTTTCTTGGAAAAAAAAAATAATTTTTTCATGTAATCAAAAAGTGTCAGAAAGGGCTTTGTCTTCAAGTGGTTAGAAGAGTGGGTGATGTGTGACGTAAGCTTCTAAATGTTGTGCATAAAATGCCAGGACAGTTCAAACCCCCCAAATGACCCCATTTTGGAAAGTAGACACCCCAAGCTATTTGCCTGAGAGGCATGTCGAGTCCATGGAATATTTATATTGTGACACAAGTTGCGGGAAAGAGACAAATTTTTTTTTTTTTTTTTGCACAAAGTTGTCACTAAATGTTATATTGCTCAAACACGCCATGGGGATTTGTGAAATTACACCCCAAAATAAATTCTGTTGCTTCTCCTGAGTACGGGGATACCACATGTGTGGGACTTTTTGGGAGCCTAGCCGCGTACGGGACCCCGAAAACCAAGAACCGCCTTCAGGCTTTCTAAGGCCGTAAATTTTTGATTTCACTCTTCACTGCCTATCACAGTTTCGGAGGCCATGGAAAGCCCAGGTGGCACAAAACCCCCCAAATGACCCCATTTGGAAAGTAGACACCCCAAGCTATTTGCTGAGAGGTATAGTGAGTATTTTGCAGACCTCACTTTTTGTCACAAGGTTTTGAAAATTGAAAAAGAAAAAAAAAAAATTTTTTTCTGGTCTTTCTTCATTTTCAAAAACAAATGAGAGCTGCAAAATACTCACCATGCCTCTCAGCAAATAGCTTGGGTGTCTACTTTCCAAAATGGGGTCATTTGGGGGGGGGTTGTGCCATCTTGGCATTTTATGGCCTTCAAAACTGTGATAGGTAGTGAGGAGTGAAATCAAAAATGTATGCCCTTAGAAATCCTGAAGGTGGTGCTGGGTTTTCGGGGCCCCGTACGTGGCTAGGCTCCCAAAAAGTGCCACACATGTGGTATCCCCGTACTCAGGAGAAGCAGCTGAATGTATTTTGGGTGCAATTCCACATATGCCCATGGCCTATGTGAGCAATATATCATTTAGTGACAACTTTTTGTAAATTTTTTTTTTTTTTTTTTTTTTGTCATTATTCAATCACTTGGGACAAAAAAAATAAATATTCAATGGGCTCAACATGCCTCTCAGCAATTTCCTTGGGTGTCTACTTTCCAAAATGGGGTCATTTGGGGGGGGGTTTGTACTGCCCTGCCATTTTAGCACCTCAAGAAATGACATAGGCAGTCATAAACTAAAAGCTGTGTAAATTCCAGAAAATGTACCCTAGTTTGTAGACGCTATAACTTTGCGCAAACCAATAAATATACGCTTATTGACATTTTTTTTACCAAAGACATGTGGCCGAATACATTTTGGCCTAAATGTATGACTAAAATTTAGTTATTGGATTTTTTTTATAACAAAAAGTAGAAAATATCATTTTTTTTCAAAATTTTCAGTCTTTTTCCGTTTATAGCGCAAAAAAATAAAAACGGCAGAGGTGATCAATACCATCAAAAGAAAGCTCTATTTGTGGAAGAAAAGGACGCAAATTTCGTTTGGGTAGAGCATTGCATGACCGCGCAATTAGCAGTTAAAGCGACGCAGTGCCGAATTGTAAAAAGTGCTCTGGTCAGGAAGGGGGTAAATCCTTCCGGGGCTGAAGTGGTTAAAATCACTGCTCCTGAAAAAACGGCCGTTTTTAAAACTCTTTTTTGCATTGATCCATGTCCCCTGGGGCAGGACCCAGGTCCCCAAACACTTTTTATGACAATAACTTGCATATTAGCCTTTAAAATTAGCACTTTTGATTATTCATGTTCGTGTCCCCATAGACTTTAACGGTGTTCGCGTGTTCGAACGAACTTTTTTCCTGTTCGCATGTTCTGGTGCGAACCGAACAGGGGGGTGTTCGGCTCATCCTACTGGGGATTTACATCCAATTCTACTTTAAGCTCCCCCAGTGCATTTGCACGGTTCCACATGGACCATTGAGCAGACACGGTCTATGGGCTCCTTGGTGCCCTCCTATGGTTGCTGCAGTGCTACTATTTATTATTGGCTATTTATTGGCTTTTTCTTGATTGTAAATGGAAACTGTTGATGGTCATCCACCTCTATTGCTAAGACCTTGACGTCTATACTTGAATAAATTTGAACTACCGTTTTTGAACTTGTGAAAGCCTCTTTACAAATTAAACCCTCTTGTGTATTAACTGAAACCTGAATGTGTCCTGAAGAAGTTCAATACGAAATGCGTAGACACATCGGTGCCTGTATCATGTATATTTCTATATAGATGATTTTTTATTATCTTTTGTCAATGTCTTTGTATTGTATGTACTTATATTTAATACAATTGATTATATTGTTATTTTGACTATGCTTTCTCAGGTTTGTTGTGCCTCTAAAGTCCGCTCAGGGGGTCCTTGTTGAACCTCCTTTTTTTTTTTTCTTATGACATACATTTTATACGGATGTGGCCATAGGAGTGTCCTTTTTTCTATTTTGTTTTGTCCCCCTTTAGCTGGTGGTGTACACCTGCCATGGATACTATGCTTTGCTTCACAGCTGTGGAAGGAATTATACCCCTATATGCATGCTGAGTACAAGTGCATGGGGTTGCTTGTACGGCGTCCAAGGGGTTCAAGCAGGTGGTGAGGGGGTGATACAATGTCTTCTCACTGCCTGTCCAATGCTCTCTGAAGAACGACCCGAACATGGATGGCTCTTTAGAAAGCATCGCACATGTGAACAAGTCCTTATAGTGACACAATGACTGCTGTGGTGGTGGTCAATGACACTATGACTGCTGTGACTCTGATTAGGGATACTGTAGCTGGTGTGGCGGCGATCAGGGACACTAACAGTTGTGGCAGTGATCAGGAACACTGTAACTGGTGTGACGCTGATTAGCGTCAATATGACTGATGTGGCGGTAATCAGGGACACTGTAACTGGTGACGGCTTTCAAGGACACTGTAACTGGTGTGGCGGTGATCAGGGACACTGTTACTGTTGGTGGGTGGTGATTAGGGATATTGTAACGGGTGTGGCGTTGATTAGGAACACGGTAACTGGTGTGGCAGTGATCAGGGACACTAACTGGTGTTGTGGTGATTAGGGATACTGTAACTGTGTGGTGGTGATTAGGGACACAGTAACTGGTGTGGCAGTGATCAGGACACTGTAACTTGTGTGGTGGTGATTAGGGACACTGTAACTGGTGTGGTGGTGATTAGGGATACTGTAACTGGTGTGGCGGTGATTAGGGACAATATGACTAGTATGGCAGCAATCAGGGACACTCTAACTGGTGTTGCAGTGATTAGGGACAATATAACTGGTATGGCACCAATCAGGGACACTGCAACTGGTGCAGCAGTAATTAGGGACACTGAGTGGTTGGCAGTGATTAAGGACAGACTGGTGACAGTATGTAATAAAAAATAATAATATGTTACATTTTTTTTTCAGAATTTTTTTTTTTTACATACTGTCACCAGAGTAGTGAAGTGCCACCATAATGACACTGTACTACTCTGGGAAGGCAACCTTGATGTCTGGATGGAGTTGACTATGATTGCTTGTACAGTGATGTTTACTGTAAAAGCAATTGTTTTAACAGTCATGAATGGCTTTCAATCATGAATTATTGTTTACTATTGTGATTGCTGTGTTTGGCTAAAGCTATCACGTGGTACAGGGTCACTGTGACCGATCACCAGTGTTAATTTAGTTGACTAAAACATTTTCGTCGACTAAATTAACCACTTCAGCCCCGGAAGGATTTACCCCCTTCCTGACCAGGAGCACTTTTTACAATTTGGCACTGCGTTGCTTTAACTGCTAATTGCGCGGTCATGCAATGCTGTACTCAAACAAAATTTATGTCCTTTTCTTCCCACAAATAGAGCTTTCTTTTGATGGTATTTGATCACCTCTGGGGTTTTTATTTTTTGCGCTATAAATGGAAAAAGACCGAAAATTTTGAAAAAAAATGATATTTTCTACTTTTTGTTATAAAAAAATCCAATAAACTCAATTTTAGTCATACATTTAGGCCAAAATGTATTCGGCCACATGTCTTTGGTAAAAAAAATGTCAATAAGCGTATATTTATTGGTTTGCGCAAAAGTTATAGCGTCTACAAACTAGGGTACATTTTCTGGAATTTACACAGCTTTTAGTTTATGACTGCCTATGTCATTTCTTGAGGTGCTAAAATGGCAGGGCAGTACAAAACCCCCCCAAATGACCCCATTTTGGAAAGTAGACACCCCAAGGAAATTGCTGAGAGGCATGTTGAGCCCATTGAATATTTATTTTTTTTGTCCCAAGTGATTGAATAATGACAAAAAAAAAAAAAAAAAAAAAATTTACAAAAAGTTGTCACTAAATGATATATTGCTCACATAGGCCATGGGCATATGTGGAATTGCACCCCAAAATACATTCAGCTGCTTCTCCTGAGTACGGGGATAGCATAGTCAAAATAACAATATAATCAATTGTATTAAATATAAGTACATACAATACAAAGACATTGACAAAAGATAATAAAAAATCATCTATATAGAAATATACATGATACAGGCACCGATGTGTCTACGCATTTCATATTGAACTTCTTCAGGACACATTCAGGTTTCAGTTAATACACAAGAGGGTTTAATTTGTAAAGAGGCTTTCACAAGTTCAAAAACGGTAGTTCAAATTTATTCAAGTATAGACGTCAAGGTCTTAGCAATAGAGGTGGATGACCATCAACAGTTTCCATTTACAATCAAGAAAAAGCCAATAAATAGCCAATAATAAATAGTAGCACTGCAGCAACCATAGGAGGGCACCAAGGAGCCCATAGACCGTGTCTGCTCAATGGTCCATGTGGAACCGTGCAA